>NC_053026.1:407717556-407921478 GCF_003073215.2 Triticum urartu
AAGCTTAATAGATGTCAGCGACTGAGCGGCGCGCGCCGGGTTGGACTGGTAAGCACCTACCTTGTTGAAGGAGGTAGCTAGGTCTGCTCACCGGCCGTGTACGCAACATGCAGGAGTTCCCGGGGAGATGGCCCATGACCCCTGGGGGCATAGGTTTAGTCTGGCGTGCTGACCCCTCTATTAAGCCTAGGTCGGGTTGCGGCGTATTGTTTGGCCGAGGCCGGGCATGACCCAGGAAAGTGTGTCCGGCCGGAGTTAATCGAGCGTGGTGGGTAAGTTGGTGCACCCCTGCAGGAAAGAAAACATCTATCGATATCCTGTCCTACGGTAACGGACACTTGGAGTTGTATCCCGATCGATACAACTAGAACTGGATACTTGTGATGAGAACTGGATGGTGATGAGATTTGGAATGTGTTGACACTTGGATAGTATGGCTCTGGGATTGCTTTCTCACAGGGAGTCGAGAAAGGATCTCCGACCGAGGTTGATAACATTACTGCTACTTTACTTTATGCTACTCTACTCCCTCCTGTTGCTGCAAGATGGTGGTTTCTAGAAGATGCTAGTCTTTGATAGGCTAGGCTTTCCCCTTCCTTTCTAGCATTCTGCAGTTTAGTCCACAGATACAACCCATTCCTTTGATACATATGCATACTTAGTTTAGATCTGATGTAAGTCTTGCGAGTACTTTGGATGAGTACTCACGGCTGCTTTGCTACCTCTTACCCCAAGAGCCAGACGACACCACTGATGACTACCCGATTGTTGCGACCCGATTGTTGCGACCAGATGACGGATCCCAAGAGCCAAACGACACCACTGATGACTACTGCTACCCCGAGGGTGCCTACTACTACGTGACGACTGCTGACGACTTGGAGTAGTTAGGAGGCTCCCAGGCAGGAGGCCTTGCCTTTTCGATCGATGTTGCTTTTGTGCTAGCCTTCTTAAGGCAAAAAAAACCTGTTTAACTCATGTCTGTACTCAGATAATGTTGCTTCCGCTAACTCTTGTGTATTCGAGCCCTCGAGGCCCCTGGCTTGTAATATAAAGCTTGTATTATTTTCATTTGTGTCTAGAGTTGTGTTGTGATATCTTCCCGTGAGTCCTTGATCTTGATCGTACACATTTGCGTGTATGATTAGTGTACGACTGAATCGGGGGCGTTACACTTATATTTGTTAGAGCGTGGGCATATCTTTTGTAGAAAGAACTAAACTCTCTTGCTTCACTTATATCTATTTAGAGAGATGGCAGGAACTGGTCATTCACATGGTTAGTCATAAAATCCTACATAAACTTGTAGATCACTGAATATGATATGTTTGATTCCTTGCAATAGTTTTGCGATATAAAGATGGTGATATTAGAGTCATGCTAGTGGGTAGTTGTGGATTAGTAGAAATACTTGTGTTGAGGATTGTGATTCCCGTAGCATGCACATATGGTGAACTGTTATGTAACGAAGTCGGAGCATGAGGTATTTATTGATTGTCTTCCTTATGAGTGGCGGTCGGGGACGAGCGATGGTCTTTTCCTACCAATATATCCCCCTAGGAGCATGCGCGTAGTACTTTGTTTCGATAGCTAATAGACTTTTGCAATAAGTATGTGAGTTCTTTATGACTAATGTTGAGTCCATGGATTATACGCACTCTCACCCTTCCACCATTGTTAGCCTCTCTAGTACCGTGCAACTTTCGCCGGTACCATAAACCCACCATATACCTTCCTCAAAACAGCCACCATACCTACCTATCATGGCATTTCCATAGCCATTCTGAGATATATTGCCATGCAACTTCCATCATCATCATATACATGACTTGAGTATTCATTGTCATATTGCTTTGCATGATCGTAAGATAGCTAGCATGATGTTTTCATGGCTTGTCCGTTTTTTGATGTCATTGCTACGCTAGATCATTGCACATCCCGGTACACTGCCGGAGGCATTCATATAGAGTCATATGTTTGTTCTACTATCGAGTTGTAATATCGAGTTGCAAGTAAATAAAAGTATGATGATCATCATTATTAGAGCATTGCCCCAGTGAGGAAAGGATGATGGAGACTATGATTCCCCCACAAGTCGGGATGAGACTCCGGACTTTAAAAATAAATAAAAGAGGCCAAAGAAGCCCAAATAAAAAAAGAGGCCAAAGAAGCCCACCAAAAAAACAAAAAAAGGAGAGAAAAGAGAGAAGGGGCAATGTTATTATCCTTTTACCACACTTGTGCTTCAAAGTAGCACCATGTTCTTCATATAGAGAGTCTCTTGAGTTATCACTTTCATATACTAGTGGGAATTTTCATTATAGAACTTGGCTTGTATATTCCGATGATGGGCTTCCTCAAACGCCCGAGGTCTTCATGAGCAAGCAAGTTGGATGCACACCCACTTAGTTTCACTTTGAGCTTTCATACACTTATAGGTCTTAGTGCATCCGTTGCATGGCAATCCCTACTCACTCACATTGATATCTATTGATGGGCATCTCCATAGCCCGTTGATACACCTAGTTGATGTGAGATTATCTTCTCCTTTTTGTCTTCTCCACAACCACCATTCTATTCCACCTATAGTGCTATGTCCATGGCTCACGCTCATGTATTGCGTGAAAGTTGAAGTTTTGAGAACGTCAAAAGTATGAAACAATTGCTTGGCTTGTCATCGGGGTTGTGCATGATTTGAATATTTTGTGTGGTGAAGATGGAGCATAGCCAGACTATATGATTTTGTAGGGATAGCTTTCTTTGGCCTTGTTATTTCGAAAAGACATGATTGCTTTATTAGTGGGCTTGAAGTATTATTGTTTTTATGTCAAATGATAGACTATTGCTTTGAATCACTCGTGTCTTAATATTCATGCCATGATTAGATTACATGATCAAGATTATGCTAGGTAGCATTCCACATCAAAAATTATCTTTTTTATCATTTACCTACTCGAGGACGAGCAGGAATTAAGCTTGGGGATGCTGATACGTCTCCGTCGTATCTATAATTTTTTATTGTTCCATGCCAATATTATTCAACTTTCATATACTTTTTGGCAACTTTTTATACTATTTTTGGGACTAACATATTGATACAGTGCGCAGTGCCAGTTCCTGTCTGTTGCATGTTTTTGGTTTCGCAGAATATCCATATCAAACGGAATCCAAACGGGATAAAAATGGACGGAGAATTATTTTGGAATATTTGTGATTTTTGGGAAGAAAATCAACGCGAGACGGCGACCGAGGTGGCCACGAGGGTGGGGCCCACGGCCACTACAGGATGGCGCGCCCCCACCCTCGTGGGCCCCTCGTAAGGCGGTTGATGCTCTACTTTGGCCGCAAGAAAGCTAATTTTTGTAAAAATATCTGGGCGAAGGTTTCAACCCAATCGGAGTTACGGATCTCCGTATATATACGAAACGGTGAAAGGGCACCAGAACAGAACGCAGAAACAGAGAGAGACAGAGAGACAGATCCAATCTCGGAGGGGCTCTCGCCCCTCCCATGCCATGGAGGCCAAGGACCAGAGGGGAAACCCTTTTCCCATCTAGGGAGGAGGTCAAGGAAGAAGAAGACGAAGGGGCCCCCTCTCCCCTTCTCTTCCGGTGGCGCCGGAACGCTGTCGTGGCCATCATCATCATCACCGCGATCTACTCCAATACCTCCGCCATCTTCACCAACATATTCATCACCTTCCCCCCTCTATCTACAGCGGTCCACTCTCCTGCAACCCGCTGTACCCTCTACTTGAACATGGTGCTTTATGTTTCATATTATTATCCAATGATGTGTTTCCATCCGATGGTGTCTGAGTAGATTTTCGTTGTCCTATCGGTGGTTGATGAATTGCTATGATTGATTTAATTTGCTTGTGGTTATGTTGCTGCCCTTTGGTGCCCATCATATGAGCGTGCGTGTGGATCACACCATAGGGTTAGTTGTATGTTGATAGGACTATGTATTGGAGGGCAAGAGTGACAGAAGCTTCAACCTAGCATAGAAATTGATGCATATGGGAATGAAGGGGGACCAATATATCTTAATGCTATGGTTGGGTTTTACCTTAATGAACATTAGTAGTTGCGGATGCTTGCTAATAGTTCGAATCATAAGTGCATAGAATTCCAAGTCAGGGATGACATGCTAGCAGTGGCCTCTCCCACATAATACTTGCTATCACTCTAGTAAAGTAGTCAATTGCTTAGGGGCAATTTCGCAACTCCTACCACCGCTTTTCCACACTCGCTATATTTACTTTGTTGCTTCTTACTTACAACAGCCCCTACCTTTTATTTACTTGCTATTTATTATCTTGCAAACCTATCCAACAACACCTACAAAGTACTTCTAGTTTCATACTTGTTCTAGGTAAAGCGAACATCAAGCGTGCGTAGAGTTGTATCGGTGGTCGATAGAACTTGAGGGAATATTTGTTCTGCCTTTAGCTCCTCGTTGGGTTCGACACTCTTACTTATCGAAAACTGTTGCTATCCACTATACTTGTGGGTTATCAGCCATCTATCTACAATCAATATAGACAAGCAAAATACTATCAGGTACTAAGTTCATGATAAATTTAAGTTCAATTAATCATATTACTTAAGAACTCCCACTTAGACATCCCTCTAATCATCTAAGTGGTCACATGATCCAAATCAACTAAACCATGTCCGATCATCACATGAGATGGAGTAGTTTTCAATGGTGAACATCACTATGTTGATCATATCTACTATATGATTCACGCTCGACCTTTCGGTCTCAGTGTTTTGAGGCCATATCTGCATATGCTAGGCTCGTCAAGTTTAACCCGAGTATTCTGCGTGTGCAAAATTGGCTTGCACCCGTTGTAGATGAACGTAGAGTTTCCGATCATCACGTGGTGTCTCGGCACGACAAACTTTGGCAACGGTGCATACTCAGGGAGAACACTTTTATCTTGAAATTTAGTGAGAGATCATATTACAATGCTACCGTCAATCAAAGCAAAATAAGATGCATAAAAGATAAACATCACATGCAATCAATATAAGTGATATGATATGGCCATCATCATCTTGTGCTTGTGATCTCCATCTCTGAAGCACCGTCATGATCATCATTGTCACCGGCACGACACCTTGATCTCCATCGTAGCATCTTTGTCGTCTTGCCAACTATTGCTTCTACGATTATCGCTACCGCTTAGTGATAAAGTAAAGAAATTACAGGGCGATTGCATTGCATACAATAAAGTGACAACCATATGGCTCCTGCCAGTTGCCGATAACTCAGTTACAAAATATGATCATCTCATACAACAAAATATAGCATCATGTCTTGACCATATCACATCACAACATACCCTGCAAAAACAAGTTAGACGTCCTCTACTTTGTTGTTGCAAGTTTTACGTGGCTGCTTCGGGCTGAGTAAGAACCGTTCTTACCTACGCATCAAAACCACAATGATAGTTCGTTAAGTTAGTGCTGTTTTAACCTTCTCAAGGACCGGGCGTAGTCACACTCGGTTCAACTAAAGTTGGAGAAACTGACACCCGCCAGCCACCTATGTGCAAAGCACGTCGGTAGAATCAGTCTCGCGTAAGCGTACGCATAATGTCGGTCCGGGCTGCTTCATCCAACAATACCGCCGAACCAAAGTGTGACATGCTGGCCAGTAGTATGACTTGTATCGCCCACAACTCACTTGTGTTCTACTCGTGCATATAACATCTACGCATAAAACCTGGCTCTGATACCACTGTTGGGGAACGTAGTAATTTTAAAAAAATCCTACGCACACACAGGATCATGTGATGCATAGCAACGAGATGTGTCCACGTAACCTTGTAGACCAAATGCGGAAGCGTTAGCACAACACGGTTGATGTAGTCGTATGTCTTCACGATCCGACCGATCTAAGTACCGAACGCACGGCACCTCAGAGTTCTACACACGTTCAACTCGATGACGTCCCACAAGCTCCGATCCAGCAAAACTTCACGGGAGAGTTTTTTCAGCACGACGGCATCGTGACGGTGATGATGTTGCTACCGACGCAGGGCTTCGCCTAAGCACCACTACGATATAACCCAGGTGGAATATGGTGGAGGGGAGTACCGCACACGGCTGGAACAGATCAACTTGTGTGTTCTAGGGTGCCCCCGTATATAAAGGAGCAAAGGGGGAGGCAGCCGGCCAGGAGGAGGGCACGCCAGGAGGGAGTCCTACTCCCATCGGGAGTAGGAATCCTCCTTTTCCTTGTTGGACTAGGAGAGGGAAGGAAGGGAGAGAGGAGGAGAAGGAAAAGGGGGGGTGTCGGTGTCAAAACCGGCGGATCTCGGGTAGGGGGTCCCGAACTGTGCGTCTAGGCGGATGGTAACAGGAGGCAGGGGACACAATGTTTTACCCAGGTTCGGTCCCTCTTAATGGAGGTAAAACCCTACGTCCTACTTGATTGATATTGATGATATGGGTAGTACAAGAGTAGATCTACCACGAGATCAAAGAGGCTAAACCCTAGAAGCTAGCCTATGGTATGATTGTTTTTTCGTCCTACGGACTAAAACCCTCCGGTTTATATAGACACCGGCGAGGGCTAGGGTTACACAGAGTCGGTTACAATGGTAGGAGATCTACATATCCGTATCGCCAAGCTTGCCTTCCACGCCAAGGAAAGTCCCTTCCGGACACAGGACGAAGTCTTCAATCTTGTATCTTCATAATCCAGGAGTCCGGCCGAAGGTATAGTCCGGTTATCTGGACACCCCCTAATCCACGACTCCCTCAGTAGCCCCTGAACCAGGCTTCAATGACGACGACTCCAGCATGCAGATTTTCTTCGGCATTGCAAGGCGGGTTCCTCCTCCAAGTACTTCATAGAAGATTTTGAACACAAAGGTAGTGTCCGGCTCTGCAAAATAAGTTTCCACATATTGCCATAGAGAGAATAATATTTACACAAATCTAATCTGCTGACGTATTCCATAGCGTGACATCACACCACGGCCCAGTCTTTATTCGAATCGTTTTACTGTCCCACCTCAGCGCGTTTAGCGAGGCGGTTTCCTTGGCACGTCTTGTCAAAGCAGAGATCGTGTCCCCTTATTCCGGGATTCTCATCAATACGGGTGTGGGTAACCCAACCTTGCCATTGATTACGGTGCTTGGGAGATAAGCGAGTTACCAGGCTGGTGGGGGTGCATAGTCGCGTCCACCCATATAAGGGGATAAGGATCCACCTTTTCATCCACGCCTTCTTCCTCCTTTGACTATCCATTTCCGCGCACTCGAGCTCCAGCGCCCAAGTCCGCACACCCCACCTCAACCTTCTCCAGCCATGTCCGGAGCGGGAGGCAAGTGGATGGTCTCCTCCGTCATGGAGGGACACATAAAAAAAACTAGGGAAGGCCGGATACTTGTCTAACGACATTGCGCACCGGCTTCCCAAAGAGGGGCAGCTCATCCCCACCCCTAGGCCCCATGACAGGGTGGTGTTCCTCCCCCATTTCCTCCGCGGACTGGGCTTCCCTCTCCACCCATTTGTCCGGGGGCTCATGTTCTACTATGGCCTGGATTTCCACGATCTGGCCCCGAACTTTGTCCTCAATATCTCGACGTTTATCGTCGTGTGCGAGGCTTTCTTCTGCATCCGCCCCCATTTCGGCCTATGGCTCAAGACTTCCAATGTCAAGCCGAAGGTGGTGCACGGCACCCAGGCGGAGTGCGGAGGCGCCATGGTGGGCAAGATGCCCAACGTCCTATGGCTCGAGGGCTCCTTCGTGGAGTCCCTAAAGGGGTGGCAATCGGGGTGGTTTTACATCACCGAGCCGCGCGACCCTGAATGGGTCGCAGCCCCCGAGTTCCGATCCGGACCCCCTACGCGGCTCACCTCCTGGAAAGAGACGGGCCTGTCGTGGGGTAAAGGAGGAGAGCTGACCGGACTCCAAACATGTGTCCAAACCCTGGTGGACAAGAAGCTCAAACTTGTCAACGTAGTCCAGGTTATGCTCATCCGCTGGATCCTCCCGTGTCAACAACGGGCTTTCAACCTGTGGGAGTTCGACCCGGCGCAGCACCGAACTCTGAGCAGGCTCTTCGACACGATGTACAAAGATGCCTGGAAGGTGCTTTTCAAGGGCGCCGAGGCCCCCGCATCTGCTACCGAGGATCGCGGATTCAGCACGCAGCGTCACGCTCGTGCGGTGAGCTGTTTTTACCTTTTACAGGGTATTAGTTTTTCATAGTTTGACTCCATGCGGGATCTAAGCTCCCTTACCTTTGACAGGATTGGCAGGAGATGTCCGGACAGATCAACTGTCCAGCTCCTTTGCCCGAAGGCCCAGCGGACGCTCGCTTGGCGAATCTGCTGGTTTCGGCACCCTATGTGGTGCCGGAGAAGAAGGCCAAGAAAAAGGCCACGGGGACTCGAAAGAATGCCCGGCGCCTGGAGGTGTCGGTTTCATCATCCGACGACTCCAAGACGCACTCCTCCCGTGAAGACGAGGAGGAGGAAGAAGAGACCTCTCCCCTTCCAGCGGGGGAAGGGAAGAAAAGGAAGGCCGCCCCAACTGGGGAGGCCGAAGGTTCCAAGAAGGGGAAAACCCTTCCTCCGGACTACTCCACCAACGCCGACGACGGTGAAGAGGAGTGGCCACTCAGGGCCAAGCCCCTGGCGAAATTGTAAGTATCCGGATACCAGAGTGATTCATAGTATTCCTCCATTGCACAACTTTTCCTTACGTCGAAAACATGTTTATGCAGTCCACCCAAAGACCGGCTCGATGTGTCGTCGAGCAGTTCCCTGGATTCGTCGGATGTGAATTCGCTTCCGACGGCTACCTCCCCCCACCCTACAGACGACACCGAGGTGGCGTCCCAACAGGTTCCAAGCCAGGAGGAGGTGGTCCTGGAGGCGCCGCAAGGCGACCTCCCGGACTCCAGGCGTAAAGGGGATAGAACCCCCAAGGGCTCCAAGTCCGGCCTTGAGCCAGACACCGCGCCGGAACCTTCGACGGTTCCGGACTCCGGTAGGCAGCCTCCTTCCAAGAGGAGCAAGCCTACCGAGCCGGTGACCTCCGTCCAACCGGAGGCACCGTACAATTTGCTGGAGGTGCTTAACGGCGCCTCCATCGACGAGGAGCACCACACTATTATGAGTGTGGTGATCCAGAAGGTTCAGTCCGCCAAGAGCGGACTGACTGTAGCCTGTGCTAGCCTTTTAACAGGCTTTGAGGTAAGTAAAGAATATGTAAAAATATTACCGCATAGACAGTAGCCCCTGATGCTCTGTTCGGCGTTCGGAAAGAAAAGCCAAATAGAGGATCTAATAACATTTGCAGGAGTCTAACATAATCAAGTCAATATGCGTATGCAGGCTTCGCTGCTGGCCTCTGCCGCATTGACTGCGAAGCTGGATACGTTGAAGCAAAACCTCGCGCGGTCCGAGAACGAGCTCGGCCATGCCAAGAGGTAACTCGAGGAGAGGGAAGGTAAGTAATACCTTGCGCAAGTATATAGAGAAGATGTGGTTGCAAAAAATGACAGGATCAACGTGCTATTATAGGGGCCACGACCGAGGTGGCAACCCTTAAGAAAGCGTTGTCCGAGGCCGAAAACAGAGCGGCCGCGGAGCACACAGAGAGAGAGAAGTAGGAGGCGCGGGTGGAGGGGGTGCAGAAAGAGCTCCAGGCTCTCGTGAAAAAACACGAGTTTGGAGCTTGACTCAAAGACGCGAGCGTCCGAGCTTGCGGCAGCCCTTGAAAGCGCGAAGTCTGCCAAGGCCGAAGCCCAAAAAGCCCTCCAAGAAATTGAAGCGATGAAGAAGATAGCAGCGGGTAAGGCATTCATTATGCAAAGCAAGCACGTGGAAGTGAATTACTTGTTACTTACCCGAGTCCGGAGCTCTCCAGGAGCATTCGCAGATTTGCCCCACATTGCGTCTGATGCCGCCGCCTACTACCGAGCCGAAGAGGGGAGATCGACGGAGAAGGTGTTCTGGTGTCAGTATGCTGAGGCCGGACACCTGGTGCCTTTGAGCGACCAGCTGAAGCAAATGGTCGAGCTCCACAAGGTTGCCGAATAGGCCATAAAGGGCCTCATAGTTCGGCTTTGGCCTGGAGAGGCTCTGCCTGGGAGCTACTTCAGGCTGGTGAGGCGGCTGGTGGATGCCTGTCCACGGCTTGAAGTAATCAAGCGCTCCGTCTGCATCGAAGGTGCCCGTAGGGCGCTTGCCCGTGCTAAAGTGCACTGGGGCAAGATGGATGCGGAGAAGCTGGTGAAGGACGGGCCGCCGCCGGGCAAGGAGCATCGCATCCCGGAATCATATTATGAGGGCGTCCTGAAGGGTGCCCGCCTTATAGCGGATGAATGCTCCAAAGATGTAATTTTTGAGTAAACTCGCATTTGTGATCCTGTACGCTGAAAACTTGTTCATATGTGCTAAGCAACGCTTTTGAATTTAAAATATTACCTTCTGTGCGGCCGTTTATCAAATTTGAGAGATGGCGAGTCATCGGCTTCTGCCCCCATGCCGCAAGTGTTGGGGTGTTCGGGATAAACATGAGCGCTCTTTTTCCCATTCTTGGGTCCTTCGAGGGAGGCGCTCAACACAACGAACAAGGCAATCGGACTATAATGCTTGAACACTCTCACTTAGCCATAGAATTCTATAATTTTAAATTTCGGTGAAACCCCTAGTGTTTGGAAGACCGAATTCGGGGCACTATCCACGCCTAGGCCGGACAAAGCCGACTCCTTGCTCTAAGCGGCATAAGTCTTTAGGGACTCGAAAACCTCTCGAACAGCGACCAGCTCTCGCCTCATCATGACGGTCAGTTTTAGCTTTCTCTACTGAGGTGCTTAGCCCAGCTCAACTGGGGCACAATCGCAGTAGTTCTCCTAGTGCTACCTTAGCCGATATAACGGAACGTAAGGTACCAAAACATAGGAGCCAGGCAAACCCAACTATTGACCCAAGACATGATTCGGAGCCGATGCATATAATGCTATAAGTTCGGGGTGCCGCACTTGTGAAAGTGTTCGGACTTCTCACACCGTATTGTGGGGTACTTAAGCCCCTGGCGTATTGGCCGTACCAAAGTGTACGGGTGCAACATGTCCTTAATGAACATATATTCGTAAAAAAGAGTAATGCAATAATAGACGGAAGCTATGCATTGTTATTTAAAAAAGCTGCGATCAAAGCAGAACGATACAAATAGTGCAATAAGCAAAAGATGAGACTATTTAACATGTCCTTTCCAGGGGCGAGCTGCGGAATGGTATTTGAAACAGGTATACTGCTCATTATAGAGACCACCTTAGAGTTCCATAGTGTGGCGTAGCTTTTTGCTTCCCTGGTTGTATCGTTTGTGCGGCAATTGTACTGCCGGACAAGCCTTCCGAAGAATGGAGTCCTAAAAATAAGAGAAAATTAAGAAATCGGCAGCCCCTAGTGCGGTTTAAGCTGCGTTTCGGGCGTGCCATGATGGTGCCCCTCCCCCTGTGCCCATGGTATTTCCAGAGCGTAGTTATGTACGCGCAACACTGGTTTCACGAGTTCGCAAGGGCTGGGGTTGGGGCCGCATTGCTACGCTTGCTCGGAACGTGCCAGGCGGTCTTGTTGTAGGTTACTCCAGGCGCGCTTGACGGTGTCCAGACGTTTAATGGCCGGACTAGAGAATTGCCTTGAGAGGCTGCTTTGTACTTCCGCTGCGATAGCCGCCGTATGCTCCTCCGTTCGAAGAGAGCGTTCGGTGTTTCCATTGACCGTGATGACTCCTCGAGGGCCTGGCATCTTGAGCTTGAGGTATGCGTAGTGCGGCACCGCATTGAATTTAGCAAATGCGGTTCGCCCGAGCAGTGCGTGATAGCCACTGCGGAACGGGACTATGTCGAAGATTAACTCCTCGCTTCGGAAATTATCTGGAGATCCGAAGACCACTTTAAGTGTAACTGAGCCTGTACAGTTGGCCTCTACACCTGGTATGACGCCTTTAAAGGTTGTTTTAGTGGGTTTAATCCTCGAGGGATCGATGCCCATTTTCCGCACTGTATCCTAGTAAAGCAGGTTCAGACTGCTGCCGCCGTCCATAAGGACTCTAGTGAGGTGAAATCCGTCAATAATTGGGTCTAGAACCAATGCGGCGAATCCGCCATGACGGATGCTAGTGGGGTGGTCCCTTTGATCAAAAGTGATCGGGCAGGAAGACCATGGGTTGAACTTTGGGGCGACTGGCTCCATCGCGTATACGTCCCTTAGCGCACGCTTCCGCTCCCTCTTTGGGACGTGGGTTGCGTATATCATGTTCACCGTCCGCACTTGTGGGGGAAAACCTTTCTGTCCACTGTTGTTCGGCGGCCGGGGCTCCTCCTCGTCATCGCTATGCAGCCCCTTGTCTCTGCTTTCGGCATTTAACTTGCCTGCCTCCTTGAACACTCAACAATCCCTGTTGGTGTGATTGGCTGGTTTTTTGGGGGTGCCATGTATCTGGCATGAGCGGTCGAGTATTCGGTCCAAACTGGACGGCTCCGGAGTATTTCTTTTGAATGGCTTTTTCCGCTGACCGGGTTTAGAGCCTCTGAATACGGCATTAACTGCCGTATCCCCAGTATTGTCGCCGTTAATGCGGCGCTTTTGCTTGTTGCGACGCGACCTGCCACTGCTGTCCTTGGTATCCGAATTACCAGGGCTCTTGGTCATGTTATTGCTGCGAGCTAGCCAGCTGTCTTCTCCCGTGCAAAAGCGGGTCATAAGTGTCATGAGGGCTGCCATAGATTTCGGCTTTTCCTATCCTAGGTGCCGTGCAAGCCACTCATCGCGGATGTTATGCTTGAAGGCTGCTAGGGCCTCTGCGTCCGGACAGTCGACGATTTGATTTTTCTTGGTTAGGAACCATGTCCAGAATTGTCTGGCCGATTCCTCTGGCTGCTGAGTTATGTGGCTTAGGTCATCGGTGTCTGGTGGTCGCACATAAGTGCCCTGGAAATTGTCGAGGAATGCGGCTTCCAGGTCCTCCCAACAACCAATTGATTCTGCTGGCAAGCTGTTAAGCCAATGCCGAGATGGTCCTTTAAGCTTGAGTGGGAGGTATTTGATGGCGTGTAGGTCATCACCGCGGGCCATGTGGATATGAAGGAGATAGTCCTCGATCCATACCGCGGGATCTGTTGTGCCATCGTATGATTCGATGTTCACGGGTTTGAAACCCTCAGGGATTTGATGATCCATTACTTCATCTGTGAAGCATAGTGGGTGTGCGGCGCCTCTGTATTGGGCTATATCACGAGCAGCTCAAACGAGCTTTGTCTACTGTGTTCGGCCCGGCCGGATTTACTGTATCCGGCGTGACGAGTACCGTCTCGTGCCGTGGGGCGCCCACGCGATCTGTAGATCGATCTTGTTTGCCTTGCCTTTTCCTCCAATATATCTCGCAGGTCTGGCGTATTTTCCCGTCCCTTGGTATTTTTTGAGCGGCGCCGGGGTGCGGCTTGAGTGGAGGGCCGAGAGGCCTCTCTGTCGCGGCCACGGGGTGGCTGGTCGGTCGCATCATGCGCTGGTGATGTAGGTTTAGGTGCTTCCTCCTCTAATTGGGGTAGCAACCTGCGCTTTGGGTAGCTCTTGGAGGGGCGTTCGAGTTCATACTCTTCGGCCGCAAGGACTTCAGTCCATCTGTCGGCTAGCAAATCTTGATCAGCTCTAAGCTGTTGCTGTTTTTTCTTGAGGCTGCTCGCCGTGGCCATAAGCCTGCGTTTGAAACGCTCTTGTTCGATGGGATCCTCCGGCACGACAAATTCATTGTCGTCGAGGCTTGCCTCGTCTTCGGAGGGAGGTGTGTAATTATCGTCCTCGACCTCTCTGTCTGCCGCTCTCTCATGAGGGCTGGCTTCTCCATCCTCCTGTGCTGAATCTTGCTGGAGGTGGTTGTCTTCGGCACTGTCCGGGGTGTTATTATCTCCCGTGCCAGAATCACCGTTTTTGCTTTGGCGGGATTTAGAGCAGCGCCGCTGACGCCGGCGCTTAGGCTGCTTCTTGGAGGGGTCATCCTCCGCTGTTCCATCGCCATTGCCTTCTTTTGGGGTTTCCACCATGTATATATCATACGACGAGGTGGCTTTCCAGTGCCCTATAGGCGCTGGTTCTTGATCGTCTCCTGCATCGGCGTCCATACCGTCGATGTCTTCGGAGTCGAAGTCGAGCATGTCGGTTAAATCATCGACAGTGGCTACGAAGTGGGTGGTGGGTGGGCTTTGAATTTCTTCATCATCCGCATCCCAACCTTGCTGACCATAGTCCGGCCAGGGCTCTCCTGATAAAGAGAGACTTTAGTGAATTCAGAATATCGCCGAAGGGCGAGTGCTGAAAGATGTCCGCGGCGGTGAACTCCATGATCGGCGCCCAATCGGGTTCGATCGGAAGGGGCGCCAAGGGCTCGGAGTCAGGAGAGGAGTCCGGCTCATTGGAGTCACGGGCTTCGCAGAGAATAGGGCTGGTGTTCGGCTCGACCGCCGTAGAAATTGCAGCCCCCGAGGCGGTGTCCAACCACCCATCCTCGATTGGCGCAGTTGGCTCCAAATTAAGGGTCGGAGCTGATACGGGTGCGGCCTCCAGGGCATTGTTCGGCGGCAGAGCTAGATCATGCCCATCGTGACAGTGCGACGCGCTCGGCTGTGGCTCGAATCCGTCGAAGATCAAGTCTCCGCGGATGTCGGCCGTATAGTTCAAACTTCCAAATCTGACCTGATGGCCAGGGGCGTAGCTTTCGATCTGCTCCAGATGACCAAGCGAATTGGCCCGCAGTGCAAAGCCGCCGAATACGAAGATCTGTCCGGGGAGAAAAGTCTCACCCTGGATTGCATCGCTGTTGATGATCGGAGAAGCTATCGGGCCTAAAAGTGACGACACAGAGGAACTCTCAATGAAAGAACCAATGTCGGTGTCAAAACCGGCGGATCTCGGGTAGGGTGTCCCGAACTGTGCGTCTAGGCGGATGGTAACAGGAGGCAGGGGACACAATGTTTTACCTAGGTTCGGGCCCTCTTGATGGAGGTAAAACCCTACGTCCTGCTTGATTGATATTGATGATATGGGTAGTATAAGAGTAGATCTACCACGCGATCAAAGAGGCTAAACCCTAGAAGCTAGCCTATGGTATGATTGTTTTTTCGTCCTACGGACTAAAACCCTCCGGTTTATATAGACAACGGAGAGGGCTAGGGTTACACAGAGTCAGTTACAGTGGTAGGAGATCTACATATCCGTATCGCCAAGCTTTCCTTCCATGCCAAGGAAAGTCCCTTCCGGACACGGGACGAAGTCTTCAATCTTGTATCTTCATAATCCAGGAGTCCGGCTGAAGGTATAGTCCGGCTATCCGGACACCCCCTAATCCAGGACTCCCTCAGGGGGCGCCGCCCCCCCCCCCTCCTTGTCCAATTCGTACTAGAGGGGGAGGAGGCGCGCGGCTGCCCTGGCCGCCCCTCCTCTTCTCCCACTAAGGCCCATGAGGCTGAATTAACTCCCCGGGGGGTTCCCGTAACCCCCCGGTACTCCGGTTTTTATCCGAAACCACTCGAAACACTTCCTGTGTCCGAATATAGTCGTCCAATATATCGATCTTTACGTCTCGACCATTTTGAGACTCCTCGTCATGTCCGTGATTATATCCGGGATTCCGAACTACCTTCGGTACATCAAAACACAAAAACTCATAATACCGATTGTCATCAAACTTTAAGCGTGCGGACCCTACGGGTTCGGGAACTATGTAGACATGACTGACACACGTCTCCGGTCAATAACCAATAGCAGAACCTGGATGCTCATATTGGCTCCTACATATTCTACGAAGATCTTTATTGGTCAAACCGCATAACAACATACGTTGTCATCGGTATGTTGCTTGCCCGAGATTCGATCGTCGGTATCTTAATACCTAGTTCAATCTCGTTACCGGCAAGTATCTTTACTCGTTCCGTAATGCATCATCCCGCAACTAACTCGTTAGTCACATTGCTTGCAAGGCTTATAGTGATGTGCATTACCGAGAGGGCCCAGAGATACCTCTCCAACAATCGGAGTGACAAATCCTAATCTCGAAATACGCCAACTCAACAATTACATTCGGAGACACCTGTAGAGCACATTTATAATCACCCAGTTACGTTGTGATGTTTGGTAGCACACAAAGTGTTCCTCCGATAAACCGGAGTTGCATAATCTCATAGTCATAGGAACATGTATAAGTCATGAAGAAAGCAATAGCAACAAACTAAACGATCAAGTGCTAAGCTAACGGAATGGGTCAAGTCAATCACATCATTCTCATAATGATGTGATCCCGTTAATCAAATGACAACTCATGTCTATGGCTAGAAAACATAACCATCTTTGATCAACGAGCTAGTCAAGTAGAGGCATACTAGTGACACTCTGTTTGTCTATGTATTCACACATGTATTATGTTTCCGGTTAATACAATTCTAGCATGAATAATAAACATTTATCATGATATAAGGAAATAAATAATAACTTTATTATTGCCTCTAGGGCATATTTTCTTCATCTAGTAGGCACAGCACGGCCGGGGCAAATTTGGTCGCTAACTCGCGTACCTCTCGAATTGTCGCGGGGTTGCCCAAACCGTGACAGTTCCAACATATAATACTCATTGCACCCGGCGGTCTCCCTCAAGGGGAGCCGCCGATGCATCATCAACAGTCTCATTCATATCAATCCTCACTAGAGTACCATCCTAAGCCCTAGATTTCTTCCTGTTTGCATTCTTCTATGGGGTGCTCATTGGATCAGCCACACTACTTTCCCCGACACGCAGATCATCATCTTCTGTGTTAGCCTCCCCTTTATGTGCTACCAAAAACGCTCCAGATAGCTTTGATTCCACAGCCGCGGGCTCACTCACGGGAGTGGATACAGAGTCTGCAGCTATTCTCTTGCCAAGCACACCATCGCTCCCAGAGGCTGGTTGGTTTGTCTGACCTTGGCCAGGGTTCACTCTCCCTAAAGCATTGAAACGCCACGGGGCAGGATACTCATACTCGCCCCTTCCCCTACCTCCTACAACATCTGCATCATCAGAACCACGCCCCCTCCCAAAAGGATTAACTGTATTAGAAGCTCGTCTCCTCCCAAAAGGGTTATCTGCAGCAGCTGATCGTCCCCCTGGGCGTCGGCCTCCACCCCTTCCTCTTCCTCTACCATGTCCTCCATCAGCCAGTATAAAATCTCCCCACTCCAGGGTATCCTCGTCATTCTCACCATTGCCGCACTCCTCATGCCAGTGCCCCATGAGACCACAGAAACCACAGAAAGTAGGCAATTTTTCATATTTTACTTGGTACCACTCCTTCTTCTCATCCTTTGTTATGGACACAAAACGTGTGATCTTCTTATCCACCCTCATATTGACCTTTACACTCACGAATTTTCCCACGAAGCCCGATGGGATCTTGATCTGAACCTCTTTAACCTCTCCCATCGGCCTGCACATCCCCCTCACGACCTGTTCATGGAGGTAATTGTCCGGTAACTTGTGAACCTGAGCCCAAACTATGATCTTATTCAAGACCAACGATCTAGGGTTAGCGAAACTGTCATATTCCTCCATCATCAAAGCGTGGTCGCGGAAAAACCACGGCCCCATCGTCATCGCCTTATTCCAATCTCCCAGGCAGCCGAATTGCACTGTGAACAGATTATCATCAACACTTCTCCAGATCACCTCTTTGCAGGATTCCAAGCAGATCTCATGTCTGCAAACAAGGCGCTCGGGCTAAAGCCCCTGGACGTGTGCACTTTTGCAATCGCCAGCCACTTGGCCTTCATCGACGGCTCCGCCAGTTCCTCCCACATGAAACCCTCGTCTTCTTCTTCATGAAGGTGGAGCCGCTCCAGGAGCCTGTCCACCGGATTGGCAGAACCGCTGCCTTCACCTGTCTCCATCACGATCGCCCTGAGGAGATCCGATCGGACCCAGAAAACTCACGGCGATAGGGATCGTCGGAGGGCAAAAAACCCTAGCCTTGCGCTAGGGGAAAGAAAACCCTTTGATTTTGTTTTGAGTGGTAATATAATAAACAAAAGATTTAAGATGAACGAACTAAGGCATGCGTTTATGGGTTAGCCCATGTTTTTTTGAGACAATATGGGCCAGCCCATGTGCTAGCGTTGGGGTGATGTTTAGGTTTACACGCTCTAAAACCTGGTGCTTCCTATTTAGTGCTTCAGGCGCTCGTTAGCATATATTTTGCAAATGGGCGCATATAGCCCCTCCACGCTCAACCGGCCAATCTCCACTTTGTTTATCTGTTTTTCAAAACGCAGAAAGAGCATGCTCGAGGAGAGAATCGAACCAGCAGTGTCCCGCATCGAGGGACACTGCACCACACAACCCAACCAGATTAGTTACTCTTTTTGTACCATCTCTTCTTTCTTGTTTCCCTTTCCCTATTTCATTTTCCTTTTCCTTTTTTCATTTCTGTTTTTTTTTTTATTTTCTTCTTCCTTACTCAGTGAAAAAATTGTGAACTTCCTTTTTTCAAATCGACGAACGTTTTCTATTTTGAACTTGTTTCAATATCGAAGAACTTTTTTCCAAATTCGAAGGACTTTTTTCAAATTTGACGAACTTCTTTCATTTTTCGATGAACTTTTCTCAAATTGAATGAACTTTTTTTCAAAATCAATGAAATTCTTTCAAATTCAAATAACTTTTTACAAATCCAATGAACTTTTTTCCAATTTGATGAACTTTTTAAAGTTTGTGAACTTTTTTCACATCCATGAAATTTTTTTAATTCATGATTTTTTCTAAAAAAAAATCAAGAGTCAACAATTGACAGGTCAAACCGTGACCAGTGACTAGCGACCAACAGTCAACGTGCAACGTGTGAGCGAGCAAGCACTCGCTCGCACCCGTGTTGGGTTGGCCCAAGTTCACGGCTGCGTGAGCGCCAGTTCCATGAACAGGCGCCTGAAGCACCGTATAGGAGCTCCCCTAAGACCCAAATGGAATGGTTTCCTGGATGGAATCCGCCCAGCAGTACCCAGACCAAGCCCATGAATCCTATTCAACGCTTCAAAAAAGGGGGCTGGTTAAGGAGCGCGAAGTTATGGTGCACGAGCATCATGGTGGCCTTTATTTGGAAAACTTTTCAAACATATTTAGAAGTTTCAAAAAAAATATGTTTAAACTTGTGTGTGTTCACTAGGATGTATGAAATTCTGTTTTGAAAAAAAGAAAAATGAAAATTGTATTAAAAAAACAAATTTCTGGCCCAAAAATAAAAAAGCAGTCCATTTCAAAATACATATTTGTCATTTCGTTGTATGCCACGTGTGCAAGTATGTTATGAAATTTTGCACATACGCTGGGCTGGCCCATTCCTAGTCTCTTCCCTTTGACCGGTTTTGGAGCATTCTAGGAGGTTCCCTCCGGTTCTTACAGGTTGGTTTTGTTCCGTTTTCCCTGGATGTGGTTTTTTGTTTTTTCCTTCCTTTCCATTTTTTATTTTTCTCTCTTTTATCATTTCATTAAAAAATTCATGAAGCTATCTTTTTCAAATTCATGAACTTTTTTTAAAATCATGAACATTTTTCATGTTCAAGAACTTTTTTCAAATTCATGAACTGTTTTTCAAGGCATGAACATTTTTCAAATCCGTAAACATTTCCAAATCTGTGAACTTTTTTCAAATTAGTGACTTTTTAAAAATCCATGAACTTTTTTCAATTCGTGAAATTTCTTCAAATCCATGGATATTTTGAAATCGGAGAACTATTTTGAAATCTGTGATTTTTTTAAATGAATAGTTTTCAAATCCACAAACAGTTTTTAAATCCGCAAACATTTGAAAAGAAAATGAACCGGCGGGTCTATGGTCGAACGAGGCAATGGTCAACTAGTCGCCAGGTCAAGCACGAAGAAGTTATTTTTAGTCCAGCCACGAGCGATCGGGTGAAAAGAAAACGAGCGATCAAGCGCGTGCCCTTGACGAGCGAGACTGGCCGTTGGTTTAGCTGTGTCGACCCATGCAAGGTGGCGCGCCAGCACTGCGTCCACTACCTAAGAGCAACTCTAGCAGATACCGCAAAACGCGTTTGCAGTTCGCGTAAAATTGCTTTTACGGACCGGCGCGGGCTGACACAAATGTAGACTTCTCAAATGGACCCGTAAAAAAATATTCGCGGAATATGCTTTTTTACGTGTCGACTATGCGGCTTTTGCTCGGGCACCAGCGCAACGACCCGTAAACAGAAAAACTGCAAATCTAAAATTTGTCATAGGGTTTCACAAACAAGTTCAAATTCAAATGACATAAACAGTTTGTGTGCAAATAAAAGCGAAGTTCATTACGCAAAAGAGAGCATGCAAAATATGCGCCCATGTCCGGCATCATTTTGGGGGTCGATCTTCACTCCGCACCATGGAGTCCATCTTGAAGTTCATCGGCGCCACCGTAGCCACCTCCGTCGCTTGTTCCAACTCCCGCACCGAAATTATCCACATTGCCATCATATGGAGCAGAGAAAACATCACCGGAACTGGCAGACGGACCGGCCGAAGCGACCATTCTCCTCTTCAAGATCTCTCTCCTTGCCATATCATGCCATGTTTTAGTGACGTCGTCCATGTCATTGCGGTTCATTGACATGATCTTGTTCTCTTCGGCGAGCAACAATGACATCGATTTGTTTTCAGAGGCGCGTACTTTTCTCTCCTCAATAGCAGCTCTGCGCAGCCCATATTCCTTGAGCATTTGCCATTTTTCTTGCTTCTCTTTTGCCTTCTTCTCGGCCAACTCTTTCTTGATCTCCAACGACTTCAACAACATCAACTCGTTTGATTGCACCATAGTATCAATATTCTCCCTCAAGCTCGATGCTTCTTGCTCTCTCTTTATCTTCTCTCTAGTCTTCTTGTCGCCATCGGGCTTGTTCAAATTTCTTGGGCCATCATCATCCTCATCTTCATCTATGTTTGTAAGTGAGCCTTTCTTTGGTGGGGATTCTTTGTCGATCAACTTCCACTTGTCGCACTTTTGGAGCAACTCCCAACAATGCTCTAATTTGAAGAATCTGCCTTCCGAAGCTTTCATGTCCTTGTATCTATGTTGAGCAATCTTGTCCTACACAATGTGAATAAAGTGATGCAATCATTTCTCATGATACATTATGATGATGCACAACTTGAACAAAGGCAAAACAAACTCACATAGTCAGACTCCACGGTGCCAGTTGGAGGTGCATTGCGTACTTGCTCCAAGCAAGCTGCCCAACGGCTGCACATAGGCTTGATGTTCTCCCAACGACCTTGAAGCTGTTATATTTGTGTCGAATATTATGTACGCAAGGGGTTACGTGGACTTGGAGTTGTAATTGGTGTGGTTAGGTACGAGTTGTTTAGGAGTCGGACACTTGTATCCTAGGCTCTTATATACGGAGGGGCACCACACGTTGTAACCCATGACGACTTGATAGCAATAGGTACGCGGGGGAGCCGACGGCTTGTGCCGACGCCCGGGCGGCCGGTGTTGCGGTATCTTGGGGAGGAGCGCCCGTAGTCATGCCCCGGGGATGTAGCCATATCGGTGAACCTCGTTAACAAATATCGTGCCTCGGTGTGTCGTCTATGATCTTGCATTAGCGTTTTATTCTAACAAGTGGTATCAGAGCAAGGTTGCGAGAAGGCTATGCGGAAGATCATCCGAAGGTACGAGGATCATGCTTGACGGGTGCCATGGAACGTCCGATTAGCGCAAGGTGGAGCATGGCGGCGATCGCGGAGGCGGTCGGTGGAGTCGGACACTTCGGGCAGGAGGCCTGGACCGTTCGATGGGCTGCGGTCGGTAAGGATCGGCTAGACGTGGCGATCGGACCGGCGTAGTGGCTGTTGAAGACATTGCGGAGGCGACGGATTCGGCTCGCGATCAGACCGGCGACCTGACGTGGGGGACGGCCAGATAGATCGGAGTGTGAGAGCATCGAGACGATGCGCTCGGTGTTGTACAAGGGTGGCGGCGCGGCACTGCGGACGGATTGTGTTGGCGACGTAGATGGCCAGGGTACAGCACAGCTCGTGCACAGATGATACTCGCGAGGTGGCGATTGTTACGGCAGGGTAGGTGTCGATGACTACGCGCGACAGGGCAGTACAGATCACTGGCGAAGATCAAGATCAGAGACTAGGCGAAGTTGTTCGTCGAGATCAGTGGCGGATTTTTCCCGAGGTACACGGACAGAGGAAAGGAAGGTCACGACGCGGGGCTGCGTACGCGAGACAAGCTTGTTTCGGCAGCGTGCGGCAGCAAGTCTCGGTTGGCCGCGTGCGTGTTGGTGGAGGAGTCTACAAGATTGGCAGCGATTGCATAGCGGTTTCTAATTAAACAAAGGAAAGCTTGCGTACGTGCTGGTGCAGTTGTTTAGTTTGGTATGCAATGCATCTTGGGCCCACTTTTTGGGTAAAGGCCGGTCAGAATTAGACTTGAGTCAGAAGACTTGTGCAAGCCGTGTCCGTGAGGCTTTGAAACTCGTTTTCGTGTCAGGCAAGGGAAAAAAGGGTCGGGTCTACCAGCGGTAATAAAAGGCTGGGAACGTCGAGACGAACAGACACAAAAACCAGTCTGCGAGTTCGGGAAGAGGTGGAGCGATTCGGCTACAGCAGATATCGGTCTGTGTTATAGCGAGAGGCTTCACGGCAATTCCTGAAGGGCGGACAGGGGCGGTACAAGTCAGATTTCTTGGTGGATCGTGGACTGCGGCGTGGCTTCAGACAAGGAATACGGGATCAGTGATCTTTTTTGTGAGGAAGTCGCAGAGGAAAAGGGCGGTAAGATCAGCGGCAACAGGTCAGTTAGATCGCGGCTCGGCATGGCGCTGGGATTCACCAGGTTTGATTTGGAGAAATTCGATGGCACGGGTAACTTCGGTCTATGGTAGACAAGAGTTAAGGATATTCTGGCGCAGCAGGGAATCTTGAAGGGTTTGCAGGAGACGAAGCTGGCCAAGGTTGACTATGATGCGTGGGGGGATATGCAAGTGCAGGCGGCCGCTACTATACGGCTTTGTCTTGCGGATCAGGTCATGTATCATGTCATGGACAAAGATTCTCCTAAGGGAATTTGGGACAAGTTGGCAAATCGTTATATGTCCAAGTCAGCGACCAATAAGCTGTATTTGAAGCAAAAGTTTTATGGGCTGAAGATGCAGGAGGGGTCAGATCTTGTGGAGCATGTGAACGCCTTTAATCAATTGGTCACGGATCTAGCGCGTCTGGATGTGAAGATTGAGGATGAGGATAAGGCACTACTTCTTCTTGTTTCGTTGCCACCGTCCTATGAGCATTTGGTCATTACATTGACACATGGAAAGACAACCGTCAATAATGAGGAAGCCACTGCAGCGTTGCTTGGGCATGAGTTGAGGAAGCAAAAGAATGCTACAGAGGAGAGTACTCAAGGTTTGGGGTTGGCAATTAAAGGTTATCAGCTCATGAAGGGACAAGAGGCGGAGAAGAAAAAGAAGAAAAAGGTGCAGTGCTACAGGTGCAAGGATTGGGGACATATAAAGAGGGAATGCCCAGAACTGAAGGGTGGGGCAAGTGCTAATGAAGCTACTCATGGTGATGGCTCGGACAGTGATAGTGATGTTCTCATTGTATCAAACAGGCGGTCAACAAAAACTGAAGCGTGGATGTTGGATTCAGCTTGCTCTTTTCATGCGACGCCCAACAGGGAGTGGTTCTCTTCGTACAAGTCTGGTGAGTTTGGTTTAGCCTATATGGGCGATGACACAGGTTATCGTGTTGCTGGAGTAGATGACATCAAAATCAGGATGTTTGACGGAGTTGAGAGGATGCTTCGGGGAGTCAGGCATGTGCCAGGGCTAAGGAGAAATCTAATCTTGCTTGGTGTTCTTCATGATGGTGGTATGGAATTCCGTTGTGATCGGGATACGAAGGCCATGAAAATCATGGAAGATGGGGTGACTGTGATGATAGGAGAGAGGACGGCTTCACATCTTTACAGGTTGCAAGAGAGCATTATTGCAGGTGGAGCCATGGAGAGTGGAGCTGCAGGAGTAGCAGTGAAGTCCCACAGTGGCGGCAGGTCTGACCCGTCGGGTAGCTCTCAGTAAGCTACAAAGGAGACAACCCAAGTCCTGAGTACATGGAGGTTCGAGCATGGATGACTTCTAGGTGGTGGAGAATATTCGCCAAGGTGGAGTTTGTTATATTTGTGTCGAATATTATGTACGCAAGGGGTTATGTGGACTTGGAGTTGTAATTGGTGTGGTTAGGTACGAGTTGTTTAGGAGTCGGACACTTGTATCCTAGGCCTCTTATATACGGAGGGACACCACACGTTGGAACCCATGACGACTTGATAGCAATAGGTACGCGGGGAGCCGACGGCTTGTGCCGGTGCCCGGGCGGCCGGTGTTGCGGTATCTTGGGGAGGAGCGCCCGTAGTCATGCCCCGGGAATGTAGCCATATCGGTGAACCTCGTTAACAAATATCGTGCCTCGGTGTGTCGTCTATGATCTTGCATTCGTGTTTTATCCTAACAGAAGCGACCGAAATGTGCGTGGAGTCCTATTGGGGTAGTTTTTCATAATGCGGAAGTCCAATATCTCTTGGAGGTTTGATTAGTACCCGTGCATGCATCAAGAGATACCGCACTTCATATTTTGATCAAAACTTGATCTTCCAAGATCGTGTAGTTCTTCGATCTTTGGCTTTTGCCAGTTTTTGCTTGTGAATGCTCAAACGCTTACGCTTCGATCTCCTCCAACTCGTCCGCACAACCATGATCGTCCACGCCGCCCTCCGTTTCATTGTAGTCGAATGGTTCGAAAGGGGCTTGATCAATGTCAACCGCATTCGTGTCCAACAAGTTCACGAATTCGGTTGTTGCATTATTCGAACCACCACTATAGCAAACGATAACAAGTCACGAGCTATCGAGAACAATGGCGAAAAATGAAAGAGAATAGCTGAAGACCGAAGAGATATACCGTAGTATACTCCATATCCTCTGACCTAGTTCGCCTTAAGAAAATCACTAGGCAGTGAGTTGGTGTGTGATTAAAAATCCGTTGCTGGGCTGATCAGAGCGCGACCCGCACGGAAAACATTGGCCCTGAGCTCATGGAACACGCCGTGATCGCTTGCGTCCAAAGCGAAACCGTGCCCCGAGGCTGGCAGATCCCGTAGGAGGAGGATGGTTACCTTACCGGGAACTTTCCTCTCTGCGCGATGCAAAAAAGGAAAAATAAAATCCTGCCTGCGAGTGCGAGGCTCACATTCTGGGAGGATGGTTACCTTACCGGGCATGTTTGGTTGCCTGGGTGGCTCTAGCCTGCATCGCCTGAGGTATCCTGGGCGAGCGTGGCCTGCTTGAGTAGATGCAAGGATGAGATGAGACGTGTGTTTGGTGGACCATATGATATAGGTGCATGAGCGATGCTATAAACGACAGATGGTGTTTGGTAGGCTGGACATGGGTTTAATTCCATGAACTCTTCTCTTTCAATTTCAATCCTCCCAACTAGATCTGGACCATTCCATGAACAGAAGGAACAAGTAAAACAAATTTGAACAAACAACCGACAGATTCCATGGATCTGAACCATTCAAGTGTCGATTTATTTATCAGAAATTTGATCCAAAATTCCGTGAGCAAGCAACCGGCTGAGACAGACGACATGGCAGCTCCGGCTCCGGCTCGGCAAGCCACTGCAATTTCCAAACTTTGAAAAATGCCACTGCAATTTTTGCAAACTTTGAAAAATGCCACTGCAGTTTGCAAACTCTGAAAAACGCCACTCCAGACTTTGAAAAATGCCACTAGAAATGGCATGAAATGACATTTTTCAAAGTTTGGAAATTGCAGTGGCATTTCTCGGATACACCAGATTTGGAGTGGCATTTATCAAATTAACCCAAAACAAAAATAACTGGGCGAGCTGCTGGGTCCCTGGTGTCAGCCGCTTGTTGTGCAATTCTCTCGTTTATTTACTACGTTGACAATGGCATGGGACCCAGATGTTAGAAATCCACTTGGAGGAGCCATTTTTTATTGGCTTGAAATAAGGAGGCACTTGCTTGCGTACTGCCATGACCTTGGCGGGTCCCTGTTGTCATCCTCTCCATGTACAATCATCTCCTGATTGTGTACGCGTCAACTTGCTAGGCCCACAAGTCAGCCTCTAAACCGTGGAGGACAAATACAACCCATTTAAAAAAATAATAGCCCATTCCATACGTTCAAACGGAAAGTTCAACATTCAAAGCAAAGTAACAGGTCGGATCCACGTATATAGTACTAGACTTCCACGTTGACAACCATCATAGCCAAGTTAACTATCTACTCCCACTAACACTCTAGTAGCGTACAAGTACTAACTTACTCTTAGCTAACTAGACGATGCCGGCCGCCATCTGCTGTCCATGCTAAACGCCGGCACCGGCATCCTTTGCCTCGCCTCGGACTTGCCAGAGGTGCGATAGGGTGCGTTGCTCGTGCGCGTTGGCCCTTTCCATGCTGGCGTGGTCCACCGAAGCTTCGACTTCCAAGCGGGAAACCCACTTGACGAGCTGGTAGTAAAAATCGGCGTCGTGAACGCGTGCGTGCTCGACAGCCTCCAGGGGTATTTGCCGGGCACCGGCCTCCACGTAGTCGGCCCAGTTGTGGGCGCTCTGCTCGCGACTCAGAGCGTCGGTGCGCTGCTGCTCCATGTCCCGCTGGCGGCGCAAATCGGTGATACGCTGCTCCTCCGCCAGGCGGTCGCGCTCCAACAACTCCTGCTCCTCCGCCATGCGGTCGCACTCCAACAACTCCTCGATCTCCGCATTGCCATCTAAAGACAGATAGAATGCCTCCTCCCTCCGTCTGCCTTCCGGTGAAAACCCGAACACTAGTTCCGGCGGTGACCGCCTCCGGCGTCGCCTACCGTGGACGGGCGGGGGCATGGCGGACGTGGTGAGCGACGTCGGGCCGGTGGGGGATTATGAGGATATGGCGAGTTTCACGGTGGCACCTGAGAAGGCCGGGAAACAATACTTATAGGCGGAAGGTAGCGCGACGGTCATCGGAATTCAATGCATAATGGCTTAGCGCGCCAGCTTGCCGTGGAAAACTAGAGAAACTGAAATTATGACTGTGTCGTCCCATCCCGTCTGGGTCGCACGCGGGCATGGCGGTCAAACGAGTGCACTCGAATCATCTCCCTCCTTGTCAATAATGATTCCACGGATTTAAAGCGTATCTTTTTTCACATCAGTTAGCTGCCTTAATTACGGCCGGCTGCATGCAGGCACTCAGAATCGCTCGCAGGCAGTATGCGAAGCAGCATGCAACGAGTCGCAGCCGAGGGCACGCATGTAGCCACTTAAATCGCTGGAATTAATTAGTCTTAAACTTCTGCATGCCGTTAATTATTGCCATGCCTTGGTCTTGCTGCTTTGCTCACGGGACTAATAAATCCCGGACGGAGGGAGTACCTTGGTTGGTGAGAGGTTTGAATTAAGCCCTGCAAACCGGAAAGGAGGTACTAGTACATGCATGATCCGCTATTTATTCATGTAGGATCGAGTAGGTCATTTCTTGAATTGAGCCCTGCAAACCGGAAAGGAGGTAGTACGTGCGTGATCCGCTATTTATCCGTGTAGGATCGATAGTGTAGCTTGTCAGTTTCTTTAGAGGTAGGCATTTTTATCCGTGTAGGATCAATAGTGTAGCCTGTCAGTTTCTTCAGAGGTAGGCATTTTTATTCAAAAAACTGCCACTTCGCATCTTGCGTCGCAAATAAAACTGCCAGGAGCGCATTTGTAGGCTAGCTAGTGATCAATCAGTAACTTGTAAACACTGAGCGAACAGAAATAAGTAACTGTTAATGCATCTCAATGATTCACAGATCATATACAAATATGTAGCTCCAAAAGCAAAGATTAGCCACTTCGGATCTTGCGTCGCAACTAAAACTAACTAGTACGATTCCCATACATAAGATCAACATGTTAATGCATCTCAATGATTCACAGATCATATACAAATATGTAGCTCCAAAAGCAAAGATCTAGAAAAAACATCTGTTCTTCCCCGAGTGCGTCAACGCTGCACATCCTTTTCTTCCCCGACGGATCTGTGACCACCGGTGAGGAGGGAGAGAGGGGCCGTCTTTTTTAGATCTGGAGAGAGGGTGGTAGTGTGAGAAGCAAGTGGGCAGCCCTTAGCAAGAAAGCGCTGAAGCTCCAGCCTATATATCTTTTTTATACTACTAGTACTGGAGGTGGGGTAGTGGTAGAGTAGTTTATATTTTCTTTGCGTACAGTACCAGTTAGTCGTGCTTCAAAACTGATCGACACGCCATTAAAAAAATAAAGGTCGATAACTAATGCGGCACCTCGGGCCAGCACGGCCAGATCGCATTTTGCACGAGAAATTACACACCATGTTTCGTTGACATGTGGTCCCATTCCAACATATCAGTGAGACGACGGCGAGTAGTAGGAGTATTTCCGAACGGACGTGTAGGCCGGGGCGCCTCTTCGTGAACCGTGGCAAACTCGTAACCGTCCACCGACTCTTCGCCTTTCCATCTCGATTTGGAACTGCTGTCGCACGCTCTTCCTCTCCCTCCTCCATTTTCCTTCAGCCCTTCACCCTTTCTTCTGCCATTGTTCGATCGTCTTCTCCATGGAGGGAACAGGCCAGAAACGACCCCGTTATTCTTGCCCCGATCTGAAAGATGACGTGGTGGAGGAACTCACGGTGTGACGTCATCACCTCGGCTAGCATGGCAGGTTCGTTCAAGCCCATTGTCGACTCAATTAATAACATCATTACAAAGAACCCAAGAGTCAAGGAGCGGTTTGATCTCCCCTATCTTCTTCGCTGTGACCCTGATGACTGGCACCGGCATGACGGAGGCCTCGCCCTATGCCAGTTGATGCCGCTTAATAATGATACATATGATGTTAAGATGCCATCGCTTGAGGGCAAGGCTTGGGTGGGCGCAAATGGAGATTGGGTTGCTTACATTGGGTCCAACTGCGAGTGGGAACTTGTGAATGTCTACACTCGTGATCGGGTTCCATTTCCAAAAATCTCAGCACACTGCCCAGAGGTTGAGCACACCAGTATTGTACGCACGTTCAAATACGATCATTGTGACTGTCTTCTACGGAAGATAGCAATTTGTCGAGTTCCCAACCGCTCTTGGAATTACAACAACTATCAAGTTGTTGCTATCTTCGAGAAGCTTGTTGCCGTCCTTTGTGGTTCGACTCGATGGACATTGCTCAAAAATTAGTTTCTGTACATGGATGAGTACTGTGATGCAATTCAATACGAGGGCCTTGTGTTTGCTGCCACCACTAGTGGCACTGTTTTTGCATGTGATCCTCATAGTTTCGGTACGTTTGTCTTCCACCGTAATTATAATTGTTTCATCCACATGCATGCGGGTTAGCAAGTTTCCCTTTACTAATTAACCTTCTTCTTGTGTTTCCAAGGTCCTGTGAACATCCCACCACCTATACTTGAAAATTTTTATAACCAAGGGGGAGATGACGATGGTGATGATCACGAGCATGAGGACGAGCAGCGCCCATATACTCTGTGGCGCCTGGCAACTAATTCTGATGGATCACCTCTTCTTGTGTGTATACAGCCCACTGATGATGTTACTGCTAAGGAAGCAGGTGTAGTCTCCCATGGTCGCACTCTTCGGACCTATTCCAACACCCGTTGCATGGTATTCGGGATGGATATTAGTGTGCTAGCGCCAACTCCTTCTCCCTGGTACAGAATTGATAGTCTTGGAGAAAACTCGCTCTTCCTTGGACAAAACTATCCGATGATGGTGAAAGGCGATCTAACTGCTGTTGACACAACGTTAATAGTACCATTTATGAGAAGCAACTGTGTCTATACCTCAGACATTTGGGTGGTTCCCTACCCTGGTACTGATATAGTAGGCCACTTCAGCCTGGATGATCAGTCCTGCGTTGGTTTCCAGATCGACAATCGATGGCCCGTCCCAGAGAATCACTTGTGGTTCAAAGCAAGCGTTTCCATCGCCGAGGAATGGTTGAGTTGAAGTTCATTTCATTGCTTGTTATTTGTTGTGTGGTGAAAACTTTAGTATTTATAATGTATCCTCGTTGTCGATGTGGGTTGATGACCTGTTGTATGTAATAAAATGATATGTGTGTGATAAACTTACTAAATTTATGAATGGCTTTCGAGTCGCTTCTCTAAATTTGTACTAGCTTCACATGCTTCGCGCGTCGGGCAGGTGTTTTCACTGTAGCCATATGTTAATGTGTTCGTTGTACGTAACCAGCACCTCGAATCCTCAATACTAGTATACTATATAGTAGTAGGGTGGCATGGGCCAGAACAAGCATTCACGTCCAGGAGTACAGCACACGCCACCACCACGACATCCATCTGACACCATATTATTTCTTGGAGTCCATGCTAGAGCAATCTCTTCAACCTTGTCGTTTCTCTAACTTCAGCCATCGCGCGGCGGGCGAGGTGAGGGTTTGCCGATAGTCGGTTTCCTTAACTGCGGTCCCACTTGTAAGGCCAACTCCAATGCATGACCCCAAACGCACCTCCGTTTTGCACGAAATCCAACAATAATTTTGACTAGAAAAGCAAGACCAAAGAAAACAAGAACCACAAGAATACATTTTACTACTCCAGTAAGTTCGATTAGTGCCTTCTCGATGCATTCATTGTTGATCTGCGGAGGCTCGATTTTGCGTCTGTGCTAGCTAAAAGTGATAGAACATCAACTAAATTGCGCTCTATCAATATATGGATGTACTCTTCTTCCCAATACAAAAACTTGCATCCATTCTACTCCCACCGTTGCACAATACATGCCTTCTATTTGTCAAAATATATATGTATCTAGACATGTCTTAGTATATAGGCACATCCATTTTTGGACAAATGGAAGTCAAGTATTTTGGAACGGAGGGAGTACACAACAAAAATTTTAAGTTAGCACAACTAGTCTAATCCGAGATCAGAACCGAAGATTTGGTCAGGTTCTTCCTCCTTTTGCGGACACGTGGGACATCCAACATCCATGTCGTGTCATGAAAGAAAATAGAGTGGTAGTTGAAGCCACGAGATGTGCATCTTGGGTTAAACTGTAAATAGAATCTTACTACTCTTGAGTAACTCCAAAAGCGGCCACCGAAGATCTTTATTGGATTTGTTTTTCATCACCAGCACGTCGAGGTGAAGGATGTGCAGGTTCAGTGGGTCCTCTTGCGTTTTCACTGACATGTGGGGTCGCATGTGAGCAAACAGACGATGGGCTCCGCGCGTTCGCTGGCTGGCTGAGAAGAGAGATAGAGGAGGGCTGAGCATGGACTGCAGGAAATTTGTTCTACGTACCTTGATATAGGCTCGATATAGTGGGGTGGCATGGGCCATAACTAGCATTCACGTCTAGCAGTACGGCACACGCCACCCACACGAGTCCCATCCGACACCAATTTTCTTGGAGTCCATGCTACAACCATCTCTTCTCCCTCCCGTTTTCTCAGCCATCGCACGGTGGGCGGGGTGGGGGTTTGCCGATAGTCGGTTTTCTCAACTGCGGTCCCACTTGTAAGTGAAAATGCAACACCACACGCATTCCCGCTTGAGCGGCATGCCGGACCAACCGTGTGGGGGTGCGACGCGAACACGACAGGCTTTTCCTTTTGAACTCGTAACTTGTAAAATTTGGTTCTGCTCCATGGCACGACCGATAGATAGAAAATAATGATTTTGCTAGAGTAATGAGAAGTTTGGTTCTGGCACCGTTCATGCATGGAGTACGTACGAAAATTATGAAGTTGACGCGAAAGGTAAGATAATTACTGTAGTATCATATACTACTACATGGATTTGACGGAAAGATAAAAATACATACGGATCCATCAACGTTCAACGACACCCTCACGCCCTAGTGCGCCGGGTCACCAACCGACGTGTGAGGAGCAGCGGCGTTGGCGGCGAGCTCAACGTGCTTCTGAACAGTGCCGTCCAAGGTTGCCCTGCGCTCCAAGAAGGCCAACGTCCTATCGTCCTCCTCTTGCATGTAGTAGTCCTTGTGGACGATTTGCGCGTAGACGTGGGTGATTATGTCGATGGTGTCTTGCTGCGCCAGGCGCTGCGCAGCGAGCGCGACCTCGAGGTGGACATTCTCCGGCGCGACTGCGGGCAGTCGCAGGGCCACCAGTGCGTCGAAGAGGTTGTTACCATAGTGGCCGTTGAGGGTGGCGGGCATCGCAGAGCCTGGGCATGTCGGCTGGAGGCTTACGTCAAAGTCGTCCACAAGCTTCTTGACGACGGTGAACTTGTCGAGGAAACCGACGAGGACCTCGCCGAACAAGGAGACAAAGTTGTCGTCCAAGCGGCCCCTCGCCCTGGCGGCCTCAAGCAATACTACCTGGAGACGTTGCTCGGTGCCGGGCCGCAGGTCGGCGTCGTGGACCATCTGGCACAGCCGGCTGATGCTCGCGCTCATCGCTTCCATGGGTCTAGCGTAGCTTCTAGTCAACAGATCTTGCGATTCGAGTGATCACTCAGCCCTTGGTTAGTGTGCGTAGGTGCGTAGGATTTCATACTACTCCTCGACCCTCTACTGCACCTGCCTTTGGCTGTATGATAGGTGGGCTAGCCACCCCCTGGGGCCACGTGTCATTCACCCCAAAGGCAGTTGCCGTAAGTCAATGAAGCTACGTCCCCCTCCATGCCGATGCAGTATAGTCATCTCACCGGACCTCTAGTTGGGGCCAAACGAGAGAAGTTTGATGTTTACTGGTTTATTAGTCCCCTTTGCATTTTGCGCCAAGTTTTGACCTTTGATTTAACTAATAAAATGTTAATGCATGTAAACAGAAATGTTGTGTAAGTCACCTTACGAAAACCAAATAATCCCAAAATACTTAGGCATCGTGCATTAACTCCCTCCTTGTTTCTTATTTCGTGACATATCAACCAATGAGAGATGTGGGCCGTGCATGCTTTCAATGACTTGAGACTACCAAACATGACATGAAGTGTTTAGTTCATTGCATGTAATCCTATTACTACTCTAGTTAGCAAAAAAAACATTAAGTTCTCTCGCCGATAGGAATAAAACACCATGTATTTATTTACAGAGGGAGTAGTACATTTTTGGTGACATGCATTACTAGATATTGCTAGTCAAATACTAAAATCCAGATGGACGTGGTAGTACTCCTAAATCTAGACGGTGGTGCTACTAGTACTATTAGTAGTACTACCAATGTAGTAGTAGGAGTACTAGCACTGTACTACCTGTTGGTCAAATTATTACGTGCTGCTCCTCATAGTGAAGTGACAAGACCCTGCGCCGGAGATGACACCTGAGTATAGGCGCCGTGTTCGGCATACCATAGTCATCCTCACCGTCTGCAGTCACTATCATCATGGCTGTAGAGCTAGCCTGCTTACAACTAGCCCTGTTCGACATAATTTCTCGTACGTAGATGCCCATGCATTGCACAGAACACCAAGATTGGGGGTGGATGGCTCCGGCAGCGGCCATTGCGCCAGATTTTTCCACAGCCTTCTACTCCTAGATGTGGTGGGGAGGAGATGAGGCTGATTGTGAGAGACAAGGAGTTGTTTGTAAATAGGGAACAAGTGCGGGCATCTTTTTGCAAAAATGGAGAAGCTTGGTTTGTATGCGTCAGATCTAGATTCGGCGGCTATTGGTGAAAGATGGGAGGCACAACATCATCACCAACTCAGGACCTGTTTGATTCGCAGGATTTTGAAAACGCATGAATAGGACACGGCAATATTACAAGTTTCAAACTGATATTACAAATGTTAGGAGTAATGCTGCACCTACGAAGAGGGAATTACTAGGAAGTTTACGTAAGAACTTTCGTTACTTTAGTTGGATGCAGCATTATCGTACAAACTAAAATCCACCGCCCTGACAAGTCACTAATGGGCAAATAAGTTTTCGAGTCTCTGGCCACTTGATGTTTCAAAAACAAATTCAGCTTCTGCGGAGACTTTGTCATTTAGGCTTAGACGCTTGCGGTGATCAGCACGCCATTCATTGTTGCGCCAGAGAACGCCAAACCTCATTACCTTGAGCACACTTGCCTCCAGAACAAAGAACCTGGCCAATTTAATCTCAGATGTGCTGCCTCGGTAGTCGATCAAATCAATTTCTGTAAGATGGAGATCAAGGCATTCGATGAGATTGTTATAGTGCAACACATTTTTCACTTTCAGGTCTTTTTTTATCTGCAAAAGAAGAGAACATATTAGAGCAGCTGGCTGCATAAGATTGCCGTGTCATCAAGAGGTACCAATATCATTCGCTCATACGATAGGGTTGGCTGGCTAGTGATATTTTCTCTCTCTCTCTCTCTCTCTCTTTCTGTTTCCTCTCATTTAACTCGGAGCACGTGAAGAGCTTGGGCATTTGTTGCCTTCCACTATGTGGACGATGCCATATTTCGCAAAAGTATGCCACATAACACGCATCGATGTCAAATCAAAAGATTTTGGCACCGCTCTCGCGATGTGAGAGAGTTGGCACCGCTGTGCACACAGACCCACATGTATAAACAAATCAATCAAACCAACTACACCAGCCTCTCACTCTCCCAAACAAGTGTTTTTTTATTGCCTCAGTCCTCTATCTCTCCCACACAGTGTTTTTTCATTGCGTGAGTTAATTTGGCACCGGAGCAAAGTAGGTGATCCAGATTGGGAAACCAGGTGAGCAATGGAGGGGCATCGATGCCAAATGCATCACAAGTGAATTTGGCACATGTTTTGGCCTACATAGCCCACTTTTATAATACTACCTCGCATTTAGTATAAAATTTTGACCATAGATTTTCCTAAGAAAATGCCAATGCATGTCACTAAAAATTACACCATTTGAAATTATGTTCAAATACGAATCCAACGATATAGTTCTTAGTGACATGCATTAACATTTTGTCAGTTAAATCTATGGTCAAATTTTGATACTACAAAATTGGAAGAGTAAACCAGGACGGAGGTAGTACTTGCTCTTAGGGTAACCATAGAGTTACCGGAGTTGTCTAAGTTACTTTCCACTATGACTAGCCTAGGCTACTATAGTAGTACAGCATAAAAATGATGCAGGTGATCACGTGAGAAAAAATACTAAAAACATTTCTTTCGGTGCAGTGCGTAGATGCAGTTTTGAACACTACACTTGTCATCATAATTTGGGAAAATTACGAAAAAATTGAGCTACGTTGTGATTACCATTTTCTTATAGGAAAGAAGTTTCACCTCGATGAGTAGCTTCTCCGTGCACGGAAAGCATGTAAGGAATCCAACAACTTGATCCAGATTGGGGCTGATAGATTTTAGTGCTAAGATCTTCATTGTGCGCATGGACTGGGTCAAGCTTGTGGGAATCATTTTCTGGAAGACGGTCGTAAATACATCAAGAAGAAATTTAAAAATGTGAATTTCAAGAAGACGGAGAAGAAGATGAGTGTTGTACCTGAACGATTACGGATCCAATAAAGAGTTCAGAGAATTTGGCAGACGAGTACACCAACACTGTCAATTTCGGCGCGTCAATGACCCTGATTTTTGTTGGACCTTCTAGATCCGATACAAGCAATCTCTCAAGGAAAGGTGCATTCTCAGTGACCATAACGTGGAACAGTTGGAGTGATCTCTTCCCAATTGATGTCTTTTTGCAGGGCCAGCAAGACACATAAATCCATCGGAGATTCATCGAGGCGATGTGGAGGCTAATGAACCCGTGGATCTGCTCAAGACGAAGGTACTCGAGCGCAGTACAGCTGCGGAGCAGGTGCTCCATAGCCTTCTTCGAGATGACAACGTCGAAGAGGTCGAGCTGCTTGAGTTGAGGGAGAAGAAGAGCAGGCGCGACATTAATCTGGGGAAGATAGCAAGAGCTGAAGCTGGCGCGGCACAACGTTAGCATGAGGCGGAGCGCGGACGGCGGCGGAGAGCGACATCGCCTAGCTTCAAAGCTAAGCTCCTCGAGCTGATCTAGGGCGAGGGATAAGAACCACTCGTCGAACTTGGGTTGGACCTTGCAGTTGGTACTGAACATGCGGATGTCAAGGTGTTTGGCTGGCCTAGGGTGCGATGAAAGGATCTTGGATACTGCGGCCATGCATTTGCAATCCCCGTCGCAGAGGCAGCTATCGATGGTGAGGTTGAGGGGGACGCAGCGCCAGAGGGGGCGCCACCGCCGGGAGAGCAGGGCGGTCCGCACGACAGATTTGGTGGGGAGGAGGCCGATGATGAGGAGCAGCGTGTCGTCGGGGAGGCTGCTGATGAAGTCCAGGCTCGTCGGATGCGGTTTTGGCTCAAGCCACCTCCGCTTGTTGGCTGCTTCGCCGTCCATCTCAACCGGCGGCGACGCCGGTGTACATGTGTGCTGGTGTGTGTTGTGTGCTGGGTGTGCGCGAGTGCGTCCTTCTGTGCATGCCGCCGCGCAGTGGTGAATTGTGCGCGAGTGCGTCCTTCGCGCGCAAGAAGTTTGTCCTCAATGCGCCCTCAATTTACTTCACCGCGTGTCAGATGGGCCTCTAGTTTACTTATTTTCACCCACTGCCAGATGGGCCAGCACACGAAGATACAGAACACGAGCTGACAAGGCAGCATGTGGATTGGTTGACCGGTCAACTAAACAATATACGGAGCTATACGCTGACACAGTGAGCGTATAATCCGTCGGTATAGAGAGTTCGAGTGAGAGGGGAGGCCCGTGAGAGATAGCAGAGAGAGAGAGAGAGAAAGAGCTACTCCCTCCGTTCGATAATGTAGTTCCAACATTTTTTTAAGTCAAACTTTTGAAACTTTGACCAAGTTTATAAAGAAATTACTTATATCTACAATACCAAAGATAAATGATAGTATGAAGTTAGTACATGTTGTGATGAATCTAATGATCATTCCAGATGTAAATGTTTTTCTCCACATATACCTGGTCAAACGTTTCTGAGGTTTGACTTTTCAAAAACATCCATATGCTTATGGACGTGACAGAGTCCCTAACAAGAGAGAGAGAGAGAGTGAGTGAAAAAAGTGTGTGTGCGTGTGTGAAAGAGACATGGAGAACACACGATAAAAGTAGAGAAAAAGCGTGCGTGTCTTATGCAAACATATCACACATGCATCTTCGACAACGGAGGCAAGGTGAGGAGATAGTGTGTGGTTGTTTGGAACCGAGAGAGCAAGACCCCTAGCACGTGGCCAAGAGGGGTCTGACAAACAAGGGAGAGAGGTCGAGAGAGACGTATGGAGAAAATGCAGACAAGGGGAGGAGAGAGTGTATGTTTGTCATAGAGAGATCCCCTGGAGATCGTGATGGGACTACATGGGTGGGAGATCGAGTGACAAGGTGTGTGCGTGATACGTCTCCAACGTATCTATAATTTTTGATTGCTCCATGCTATATTATCTACTGTTTTGGACTATATTGGGCTTTATTTTCCACTTTTATATTATTTTTGGGACTAACCTATTAACCGGAGGCCCAGCCCAGAATTGCTGTTTTTTGCCTATTTCAGTATTTCGAAGAAACGGAATATCAAACGGAGTCCAAACGGAATGAAACCTTCGAGAACGTGATTTTCTCACCGAACGTGATCCAGGAGACTTGGACCCTACGCCAAGGCATTAGAGAGGCGGTCACGAGGGTGGGGGGCGCCCCCTAGGGCGCACCCCCTGCCTCATGGGCCCCTCGATGCTCCACCGACGTACTTCTTCCTCCTATATATACATACGTACCCCCAAACGATCAGAACAGGAGCCAAAAACCTAATTCCACCGTCGCAACTTTCTGTATCCACGAGATCCCATCTTGGGGCCTGTTCCGGAGCTCCGCCGGAGAGGGCCGTCATCACGGAGGGCTTCTACATCATCATAGCCTCTCCGATGAAGTGTGAATAGTTTACCTCAGACCTTCTGGTCCATAGTTAGTAGCTAGATGGCTTCTTCTCTCTTTTTGGATCTCAATACAAAGTTCTCCCCCTCTCTTGTGGAGATCTATTCGATGTAATCTTCTTTTTGCGGTGTGTTTGTTGAGATCGATGAATTGTGGGTTTATGATCAAGTCTATCTATGAATAATATTTGAATCTTCTCTGAATTCTTTTATGTATGATTGGTTATCTTTGCAAGTCTCTTCGAATTATCCGTTTGGTTTGGCCAACTGGATTGGTAGTTCTTTCCATGGGAGAAGTGCTTACTTTGGGTTCGATCTTGCGGTGTCCTTTCCCAGTGACAGAAGGGGCAGCAAGGCACGTATTGCATCGTTGCCATCGAGGATAACAAGATGGGGTTTATTTCATATTGCATGAATTTATTTCTCTACATCATGTCATCTTGCTTAAGGCGTTACTCTATTTTTAACTTAATACTCTAGATGCATGTTGGATAGCAGTCGATGAGTGGAGTAATAGTAGTAGATGCAGAATCGTTTCAGTCTACTTGTCACGGATGTGATGCCTATATACATGATCATGCCTAGATATTCTCATAACTATGCTCAATTCTGTCAATTGCTCAACAGTAATTTGTTCACCCACCGTAGAATACTTATGCTCTTGAGAGAAGCCACTAGTGAAACCTATGGCCCCCGGGTCTATTCTCATCATATCAATCTCCATCACTTTAATCTTGCTTTGCTTTTTACTTTGCCTTTAATTTTTACTTTGCATCTTTATACCAAAAATACCAAAAATATTATATCTATCAGATCTCACTCTTGTAAGTGACCGTGAAGGGATTGACAACCCCTAATTGTGTTGGTTGCGAGTAGCTATCATTTTGTGCAGGTACGAGGGACTTGAGCGTGGCCTCCTACTGGATTGATACCTTGGTTCTCAAAAACTGAGGGAAATACTTACGCTACTTTGCTGCATCATCCCTTCCTCTTCGGGGAAAACCAACGCAAGCTCAAGAGGTAGCAAGAAGGATTTCTGGCGCCATTGCCGGGGAGTCTACGCAAAAAGTCAACATACCAAGTACCCATCACAATCCCTATCTCTCGCATTACATTATTTGCCATTTTCCTCTCGTTTTCCTCTCCCCCACTTCACCCTTGCCGTTTTATTCGCCCTCTCTCTCTATCCTCCCTCTCTATTTGCCTCTTTTGCCCGTTTGCTTTTGTTTGCTCATGTGTTAGATTGCTTGTTTGTCGCGATGGCTCAAGATACTACCAAATTGTGTGACTTCACTAATACCAATAATAATGATTTCCTTAGCACTCCGATTGCTCCTCTTACCGATGCTGAATCTTGTGAAATTAATACTGCTTTGTTGAATCTTGTTATGAAAGATCAATTTGCCAGCCTTCCTAGTGAAGATGCCGCTACTCATCTGAATAGCTTTGTTGATTTATGTGATATGCAAAAGAAAAAAGATGTCAATAATGATGTCGTTAAATTGAAGCTATTTCCTTTTTCGCTTAGAGATCGTGCTAAAGCTTGGTTTTCGTCTTTGCCTAAAAATAGTATTGATTCTTGGAACAAGTGCAATGATGCTTTTATCTCTAAGTATTTCCCTCCCGCTAAGATCATCTCTCTTAGAAACGATATTATGAACTTTAAGCAACTTGATCATGAACATGTTGCACAAGCTTGGGAGAGAATGAAATTAATGATACGTAATTGCCCTACTCATGGTTTGAATTTGTGGATGATTATACAAAAAATTTATGCCGGATTGAATTTTGCTTGTGAAAATCTTTTAGATTCGGCCGCGGGAGGCACTTTTATGGAAATCACTTTAGGAGATGCTGCTAAACTTCTAGATAATATTATGGTTAATTATTCTCAATGGCATACTGAAAGATCTTCTAATAAAAAAGTGCATGCGATAGAAGAAATCAATGTTTTGAGTGGAAAGATGGATGAACTTATGAAATTATTTGCTACTAAGAGTGTTTCTTCTGATCCTAATGATATTCCTTTGTCTACTTTGATTGAGAATAACAATGAATCTATGGATGTGAATTTTGTTGGTAGGAATAATTTTGGTAACAACGCTTATAGAGGGAATTTTAATCCTAGGCCATATCCTAGTAATCCTTCTAATAATTATGGGAATTCCTACAACAAATCTTATGGAAATTATAATAAGATGCCCTTTGAATTTGAGAATAGTGTTAAAGAGTTTATGAATTCATAAAAGAATTTTAATGCTTTGCTTGAAGATAAATTGCTTAAAGTTGATGATTTGGCTAGGAACGTTGATAGAATTTCTCTTGAGATTGATTCTTTAAAGATTAGATCTATTCCTCCCGAGCATGATATCAATGAGTCTCTCAAAGCCATGAGAATTTCCATTTATGAGTGCAAGGAAAGAACTGCTAGAATGCGTGCTTCCAAAGATGCCTTTATTAAAGTGTGTTCTTCCAATTCCTATAAAAATCAAGATGAAGATCTAAAAGTTATTGATGTATCACCTATTAAATCTTTGTTTTGCAATATGAATCTTGATGAAACTGAATATGATCTTCCTTTACCTAGAAGGCGTTCTAAAAATTCGGAGTATTTAGATCTTTATGATGAAATTGATGAAAGTGGGATTGAAAGAAATAAAAATCTAGATGTTGCTAAACCCACTATATTGGATTTCAAGGAATTTAATTATGGAAGTTGTTCTTTAATTGATTGTATATCCTTGTTGCAATCCGTGCTAAATTCTCCACATGCTTATAGTCAACATAAAGCCTTCACCGAACATATTGTTGATGCCTTGATGCAATCTTATGAAGAAAAACTTGAGTTGAAAGTTTCTATCCCTAGAAAACTCCATGATGAGTGGGAACCAACTATTAAAATTAAAATTAAAGATCATGAGTTTTATGCTTTGTGTGATTTGGGTGCTAGTGTCTCTACTATTCCCAAGACTTTGTGCGATTTGCTAGATTTCCGTAATTTTGATGATTGCTCTCTAAACTTGCATCTTGTGGATCCCACTATTAAGAAACCTATGGGAAGGATTAATGATGTTATTATTGTTTCAAATAGGAATTATGTGCCCGTAGATTTCATTGTTCTTGTTATAGATTGCAATCCTTCTTGCCCTATTATTCTTGGTAGACCTTTCCTTAGAACGGTTGGTGCAATTATTGATATGAAGGAAGGGAATATTAGATTTCAATTTCCATTAAAAAAGGGCATGGAACACTTTCCAAGAAATAAAATAAAATTGCCATATGAAACTATCATGAGAGCCACTTATGGATTGACTACCAAAGATGGCAATACCTAGATCTATCTTCGCTTTTATGCCTAGCTAGGGGCGTTAAACGATAGCGCTTGTTGGGAGGCAACCCAATTTTATTTTTATTCCTTGCTTTTTGCTCCTGATTAGTAATAAATAAATTATTTAGCCTCTGTTTTGGTTGTGTTTTTTGTGTTTAATTAGTGTTTGTGCCAAGTAGAACCGTTGGGAAGACTTGGGGAAAGTCTTGTTGAACTTCCTGTAAAAAACAGAAACTTTAGCGCTCACGAGAACTGCTGTCATTTTTATTTAAAGAGTGCTATTTAGTTAATTATTTTTGAAGATGATTAATAGATAAATTACTCACGTCCAGAAATTTATTTTAGAATTTTTGGGGTTCCAGATCTTGCGCTAGCTACAGATTACTACAGACTGTTCTGTTTTTGACAGATTCTGTTTTTCGTGTGTTGATTGCTTATTTTGATGAATCTATGGCTAGTAAAATAGTTTATAATCCATAGAGAAGTTGGAATACAGTAGTTTTAACACCAATATAAATAAAGAATGAGTTCATTACAGTACCTTGAAGTGGTCTTTTGTTTTCTTTTGCTAACGGAGCTCACGAGTTTTCTACTTTAAGTTTTGCGTTGTGAAGTTTTCAAGTTTTGGGTGAATTCTTGTGATGGATTATGGAACAAGGAGTGTCAAGAGCCTAAGATTGGGGATGCCCATGGCACCCCCAAGAAAATCCAAGGACACCAAAAAGTCAAAGCTTGGGGATGCCCCGGAAGGCATCCCCTCTTTCGTCCACTTCCATCGGTAATTTACTTGAAGCTATATTTTTATTCACCAACATGATATGTGTTTTGCTTGGAGCATCTTGTATTATTTGTGTCTTTGTTTTTTAGTATGCCACAATAATCCTTGCTGTACACACCTTTTGAGAGATCCATACATGAATTAGAATTTGATATAATACTCTATGTGCTTCACTTATATCTTTTTGAGCTAAGTAGTTTTGCTCTATGTGCTTCACTTATATCTTTTGAGCGCTATAATTTTGCTCTATGTGCTTCACTTGGATCTTTTAGAGCACGGTGGTGGATTTTTTTTAAAGAAACTATTGATCTCTCATGCTTCACTTAAATTATTTTGAGATTCCCTTAATAGCATGGTAATTTGCTTAATAATAATATGCTTGGTATTCAAGATTTGTGAAACTTTATTTTGAGTGTGTTGAATACTAAGAAAAGATTGAAGCATGATAATTGTTTTGAGATATGGAGGTGATAATATTAAAGTCATGCTAGTTGAGTAGTTGTGAATTTAAAGAATACTTGTGTTAAAGTTTGTGATTCCCGTAGCATGCACGTATCGTGAACCGTTATGTGATGAAGTCGGAGCATGATTTATTTATTGATTATCTTCCTTATGAGTGGCGGTCGGGGACGAGCGATGGTCTTTTCCTACCAATCTATCCCCCTAGGAGCATGCGCGTAATACTTTGCTTTGATAACTTCTAGATTTTTGCAATAAGTATATGAGTTCTTTATGACCAATGTTGAGTCCATGGATTATACGCACTCTCACCCTTCCACCTTTGCTAGCCTCTCTAATACCGCGCACCTTTCACCAGTATCATACACCTACCATATACCTTCCTCAAAACAGCCACCATACCTACCTATTATGGCATTTCCATAGCCATTCCGAGATATATTGCCATGCAACTTTCCACCATCTAGTTCATCATGACACATTCATGATTGTCATATTGCTTAGCATGATCATGTAGTTGACATAGTATTTATGGCAAAGCCACCATTCATAATTTTTTCATACTTGTCACTCTTGATTCATTGCATATCCCGGTACACCGCCGGAGGCATCCATATAGAGTCATACTTTGTTTTAGTATCGAGTTGTAATTGTTGAGTTGTAAGAAAAATAAAAGTGTGATGATCATCATTTAATAGAGCATTGTCCCAACAAAAAAAGAGAAAGGCCAAAGAAAAAAAAGGCCCAAAAAAAGAGAAAATAAATAAAAAGGGACAATGCTACTATCCTTTTACCACACTTGTGCTTCAAAGTAGCACCATGATCTTCATAGTAGAGAGTCTCTCATGTTATCACTTTCATATACTAGTGGGAATTTTACATTATAGAACTTGGCTTGTATATTCCAATGATGGGCTTCCTCAAATTGCCCTAGGTCTTCATGAGCAAGCAAGTTGGATGCACACCCACTTAGTTTCTTTTTGAGCTTTCATATACTTATAGCTCTAGTGCATCCGTGCATGGCAATCCCTACTCACTCACATTGATATCTATTGATGGGCATCTCCATAGCCCGTTGATACGCCTAGTTGATGTGAGACTATCTTCTCCTTTTTGTCTTCTCCATAACCACCATTCTATTCCACCTATAGTGCTATATCCATGGCTCACGCTCATGTATTGCATGAAGATTGAAAAAGTTTTGAAAAAGTTAGAGTATGAAACAATTGCTTGGCTTGTCATCGGGGTTGTGCATGATTTAAATACATTGTGTGGTGAAGATAGAGCATAGCCAGACTATATGATTTTGTAGGGATAACTTTCTTTGGCCATGTTATTTTGAGAAGACATAATTGCTTTGTTAGTATGCGTGAAGTATTATTATTTTTATGTCAATATAAAATTTTGTCTTGAATCTTTCGAATCTGAATATTCATATCACAATTAAGAAGATTTGCATTGAAATTATGCCAAGTAGCACTCCACATCAAAAATTCTCTTTTTATCATTTACCTACTCGAGGATGAGCAGGAATTAAGCTTGGGGATGCCTGATACGTCTCCAACGTATCTATAATTTTTGATTGCTCCATGCTATATTATCTATTGTTTTGGACTATATTGGGCTTTATTTTCCACTTTTATATTATTTTTGGGACTAACCTATTAACCGGAGGCCCAGCCCAGAATTGTTGTTTTTTTGCCTATTTCAGTGTTTCGAAGAAACGGAATATGAAACGGAGTCCAAACGGAATGAAACCTTCGGGAACGTGATTTTCTCACCGAACGTGATCCAGGAGACTTGGACCCTACACCAAGGCATCAGAGAGGCGGTCACGAGGGTGGGGGCGCCCTAGGGGGGCGCCCCCTGCCTCGTGGGCCCCTCGATGCTCCACCGGCGTACTTCTTCCTCCTATATATACATACGTACCCCCAAACGATCAGAACAGGAGCTAAAAACCTAATTTCACCGCCGCAACTTTCTGTATCCACGAGATCCCATCTTGGGGCCTGTTCCGGAGCTCCGGCGGAGAGGGCCGTCATCACGGAGGGCTTCTACATCATCATAGCCTCTCCGATGAAGTGTGAGTAGTTTACCTCAGACCTTCGGGTCCATAGTTAGTAGCTAGATGGCTTCTTCTCTCATTTTGGATCTCAATACAAAGTTCTCCGCCTCTCTTGTGGAGATCTATTCGATGTAATCTTCTTTTTGTGGTGTGTTAGTTGAGATCGATGAATTGTGGGTTTATGATCAAGTCTATATATGAATAATATTTGAATCTTCTCTGAATTCTTTTATGTATGATTGGTTATCTTTGCAAGTCTCTTCGAATTATCCGTTTGGTTTGGCCAACTAGATTGGTAGTTCTTGCCATGGGAGAAGTGTTTAGCTTTGGGTTCGATCTTGCGGTGTCCTTTCCCAGTGACAGAAGGGACAGCAAGGCACGCATTGCATCGTTGCCATTGAGGATAAGAAGATGGGGTTTATTTCATATTGCATGAATTTATCTCTCTACATCATGTCATCTTGCTTAAGGCGTTACTCTGTTTTTAACTTAATACTCTAGATGCATGCTGGATAGCGGTCGATGAGTGGAGTAATAGTAGTAGATGCAGAATCGTTTCGGTCTACTTGTCACGGAAGTGATGCCTATATACATGATCATGCCTAGATATTCTCATAACTATGCTCAATTCTGTCAATTGCTCAACAGTATTTTGTTCACCCACTGTAGAATACTTATGCTCTTGAGAGAAGCCACTAGTGAAACCTATGCCCCCCAAGTCTATTCTCATCATATCAATCTCCATCACTTTAATCTTGCTTTGCTTTTTTACTTTGCCTTTACTTTTTACTTTGCATCTTTATACCAAAAATATTATATCTATCAGATCTCACTCTCGTAAGTGAGCGTGAAGGGATTGACAACCCCTAATCGCGTTGGTTGTGAGTAGCTCCCGTTTTGTGCAGGTACGAGGGACATGAGTGTGGCCTCCTACTGGATTGATACCTTCGTTCTCAAAAACTGAGGGAAATACTTACGCTACTTTGCTGCATCATCCCTTCCTCTTCGAGGAAAACCAACGCAAGCTCAAGAGGTAGCAGTGCGCGATAGAAGATGCCCCGAGAGATATCGAGATAGACGTATGGATGGAAGGAGACAATACGTGTGTTCCTGTTGGCTAGTAAGAGATAATCATACTTAGGAGGGGGGGAGTGCTTGCGCCTATGATGGATTGAGGGATTATGGTACTTAGGGGGGTGCGTGTCACATGGAAAGAGAACAAGGGCAGAGAGTGTTGGATGGGTCTATATGTATAGCGCGAGCGAGACATGTGTATGTGTGAACCAGGGAGATATAAGGCCAGTTTGGCTTGCATGAGCATCTTTTGCCTGGCCTGGGGTTGTCGCTGGATTTCATGCGTGCTTGTTTGGTTGCTACCCTGTGGAAAAGAAAGCCCGCCTAGCCTGGGTTCCCTTGCACTTTAATTAGCCTGGCTGAACTCCAGACAGTGCAAGTAGCCTGGCCCAGGCGACCGATTTTGAACGCCTGGTCGTGCCTGGTCGTGTGGCCACGAGGCTAATAGCAACATGGATGGATATTAACATTAAATAAGCGATGCATGGATTGATTGATGGGACGTTGATGCTTTGCCTGGCCCAGGCATGAACCAAACGCTTCAGCACCACACAAGCCTGACCAGGCAAAAATATTTTACATCTCACGTCCACACCAGGTATTACTGGCCATCAAGGCATGAGGGTCAGGTCACGAACCAAACTGACCAATAAAGTTTGAGAGAGATTGAGGAGCCCCGATAAGGCTGAGTGGTGCATCAGATAGCTAAGAGGGGGAAAGAGATATTCCATCCGCTCGATAATGCAGTGCATGTAAATTTTTTAGAAGTCAAACTTTGGAAACTTTGATCAGGTTTACGCAAATGTTATTTATATCTACAATACCAAAGATACATCATACAAAACTACATCTCATGGTGAATCTAATGGTATATGTTTGCCGTACTAGATGTAATTCTTTTTCCCCACGTACATGGTCAAACTTTGTGATGTTTGACTTTTCAATAAATCTATATGCTATGGACCGAGGAGAGTGAGTCAGTCGAGACAGATCAAGTGCATGTGAAGGAGAATGAGTATGTGTGCAAAAAGAGTATGTGTGTGAAAGAGAAAGTGACAACAAACGATAAATTAGAGAGAGAGTGTGTTTTTTCGTTTCTTATGCGAACATATCACGCATGCATCTCTGAGATGGAAAAGCGAGGCGAGGAGATACACGAAGATAGCTAGTGTGTGATTGTTTGCAACGGAGAGAGACACCCCTGTAGCACATGTCCAATAGAGGTGTGGCCAACAAGGAACAAAGGTCGAGAGGGACACATGGATGGCATGGACGCATGGGGGGGGGAGAGAGGGGGTGTTTGTGATAGAGAGATCCCGTCGAGATCGTGAGGGGACTATATGGGTGGGAGATCGAGGGAGTGCGTGCGCGATAGAAAGATGCACCGAGAGAAATCGAGATAGACCATGCACATGTTTGTGATGGAGACTAAGATTAGCTAGTAGTGAGATACCATCATACTTGGCTAGCTGGGCATGAGATTGTGTGTGTGTGCGTGTGAGATGGAGAGAGAACGAGGGGGAGAGATAGAGTTTTAGATGGGCCTATCGAGTGCGAGTGAGATATGCATGTGTATGTGTGACCCAGGTGGATGGAGAGTTTGAGAGAGGGGGGAAGAGCTCCGAGACGACATAGTGGTGCGTGAGAGAGTTACAGGCAAAGAGCCAAGGAATCTGTGTGCGTACGATGAGTGCACCCAAGATATCTAGCTTGGACTAGCTAGAGTATCATACATAGTGTGCGAGAGAGACCTATAGATGGTGTATATATGCATGCGAACTAGAAAGACCCCCCCCCCCACACACACAAAGAGAGAGAGAGAGAGAGAGAGAGAGAGAGAGATGGAGAGAAAGGGAGAGGGACGAACAAGGTTTTTGTGTCGGATGCGTGCAACAGAATTGAAGATTGTCGGCGAGAGAGAGAGAGAGAGAACAGGAGTCCGGGAGAGGGGGAGGTCACGTTTTATGCATCAAAGACTGATATAAACCATGTTTCGATATAAACTTGCATTCAAATATTTAAATTGGAGAACATGTTGTCTGCAATCCACACATGAACGGATATATGTGTATATCAAACAAGTTCATTAATTTGACTTTCAACATGTTCATGGAGTACTATAATACTGTACAACATGCTACTCGATTGAGGTGTTGAATTTTGGATTAGTTCACTATTTTGACCTACTGAATGAGATATTTCATTGAATCGAGATATTTCATTTTGGGTTTGATTCGCGTTTTTGAGTGGGTCAACTATTTGTCATATAGTAAATCGCTAGCGACGAGCATGTAAAAACACATTACTCCCGAGCATAATCTCTCCATCTAAAAAAGAAGTGGCAAGCTAATATTTCAAAATTTGATCCGAATCGACTTGGTAAGGTAGACGTGGATGCTCGTTCTCCCAAAATTTGAACGAACCATTAAACATCCTCTCTGCTCGGTGGAATTCGCCCGAGCAAATAAATGGGAGACGCGAAATTACCGTCCTATGTGGGACACGCTTCAATTGGCCCGTTGTACATCAAGGGTAGGTTCGTAACTTCATCCAAGTGCGCCTTCTCCTCGGCCGAAATGACATGTGCCGAATAATTCATAAACCATGGTCGGCAAAACATGCTCTCCTCGCCCGAAATAGCTCACGCCCACTATTTCAAAACACGCTCTCCTCGCCCGAAATCGCTCGCGCCCACTATAGTTCAAAACACGCCCTCCTCGCCCAAAATCGCAACCGCCCAGAGAAGCAAAGTTACTCTACTATCCCGACCCTCAGTACACAGACCCAAGCCGAGAAGCCTATAGGCAAGGGTAGAACTGTAACTCCACCTCACATTTCAGAAAAATGCGTCCGTAAGACATGGTTCCACTCCCCTCCCAATTTCCCCCGCCCGCCCCCATTCATACCTCGTGGGCGCCAAATCACATTCTCCCCGGGAAGCTCCCTTCTCCCGAGCCGCGAAACCTCAGCCCCACCTCCATGGCGCCCCCACCACACCAATTTCACAGCCGCCCTCCTCCCTAATGCCGGAGACGCCATCCATTTGCCGTCGTGCACTGGGCCGTGTGCCTCTTACTCCGTGCTGCTGGTGCTGCCTCGACGACGGCCGCGTGAACCGTACTGGAGCTGATTCACCCCTGCCGTTGTTCACGGCGCCAGAGCGGCTCCAACTTTGGATCCGTCCAGAGTCCTGGCGCTGCTTCGGCGTAGCCATCGACCGTCGTGACATCGCTCTTTCCCTGCCGCCGGTCGCCACCGCAACCGCGCCGGCCTCACCGACTCGGCAGCTGGACCTGCCTACTTCACCATGCCGCTAGATAGGTCGCACCCTCATCTCAAATCACTTTATTTAGGCATCAGTTGTCTGAATGTTTATTCTGGGCCAATCGATTTGCAATGGGAAGCAGCACCCCTCGAGGCGGCGGAGCTCCTAGGCTGCCGGTTGGCTGGTGTCTAACGTAAGGGTGCGGGGCCGCAAGTTCACCGCGGAAGCAGCGCTTAGATGGCTATATTTTAGAGTTGTGTGGGTTGAAGGTACTGCCGCCGCCAGATCTGGATGACGGGGAGTCTTTGTGGATTGGCTCGGGGGCGGTGCAACCACGACAGTGCGGTGGGGCGGGGTTTTGGCTGGGGCCACAAACGGCGGAGGCAGCCTGCTCTGCCGTTGGTCGCTGGCTCTTCGGGGAAGATTCCGAACAGTGTCAGCCGGGAGGCACAAGACGGACAGCCATCTGGCGTAGATCGGACAGTACCAAAATAAAATAAAATCGTGTGATGCCAATTTAGTCTTCAGTCAACAGACGTGTGACCACTCTCGTACCTTGCTGTTGATCTCTTAGTGTATTTCTTCAGATTAAAGAGATATGTTGTTCTTAACATTATGCGTTATCTGCATCTTCAGACACACCGTCTTCCGACTCACCGCAGCTGCTCCAACAAGGGAAGCATACACCAGAAGGGAGCTATAGTCCCCACTCAACAGTTCATTGCATCGAATGCGCGTGCCCGACATGCACAGCCACAACAACTGCAGGGCCATCGACAAGTCAGCACATGATGCTCACTCCTATGGATGGCAGCCAGATAGGTTGTACCCTCATCTTACTTGTGTGCAACATTTATGTCTTTGTTATTCATCTAAGCATGGAAAATAGATCATCACATTTCACTGTATATTCATGCTGATCTCTTACGGGTCTTGTTCAGGAGTTAACGCTGTTCCATAGTTCAGCTAAGATACTTGTTCTTTAGGTAACACTGTTCCATAGTTATCATCCATCAGCCAATGCTATCCCACAAGCTGGTGATTATAGTATTATACCACTTCTAGTATTTCCTATGTTGTTCTTTAATACTTTTGTGTGCCATCTAGTTAATCTCGAGTACAAACGATACATATTCTGTAGCTTTCATCTGCGTTCTCCCTTTAGTTTATGAGACCGGTTGCTGCTAGTTAACCCCAGTCCTACTATTTATGTCGTCTCCTACAGGCACTCATTACATAAATCTAACTACTAGTTGTCTTCCATGCATGTCAGATATAATTGCACACACTGATATATCCACAAGAACCTCACGGAGCAATGTAAAGGCCAATAAACTTGATGTCAATGATACCCAATATGATGGAAAATGTAAAGGCAGTTCTTCAGAAGACTTGCAGAAAGATGATGAATCCTCTTCACCCCACAAGGTCCTTGCTCTAACTTGGCCTGTGATATGGGTACAACATGCATATAATGTCCTGGAGTGTATCTACTCTGTTGCAATGCCATGTGCTTAGCATACTGATCATGCATGTAAATATGTCATGCCTTCCTGTTTTTCAGTACCTATTCCATTCATGATAACATGTTTTCAAATTCAAGTACTGTCATTCTATTCTATCGCAATGCCATCTGCTTAATTTGGACATCATGCTTGTGAATATCTTATGCATTGTTATTCATCAGTATGTACTTCATCTGTCTACCATACCATGTTTTTTTACATTGAAGTGTTGTTCTAGTGCTCTGTTGCAATGCCATCTTATTTTCCCAATCATACACGTGTATGTTGCCTTAGTTATTTCTGTATGTATTCCACTAGCATACATTTTTACATTCAACTAGTGTTTTTTTTGCTGTGTTGTCCTGTCGTATCCCTAGCTCTTACACCATACTCCCTCCGTCCGGATTACATGTTGCCGAAATGGATAAAAAAGGATGTATCTAGAACTGAAATACGCCTAGACCCATCCATTTTTTTCCGGATGGAGGGAATACATGTCAATATGCCATGCTTTTCTATTCTTCAGTACCTATTCCATCTCCCTGCTGCCGCATGTTTTATAATTAAAGCACCATTCTTCTATACAAGGCATGCAAGAGGAAGACGACTATGTTAGAATCTGAAGGGTTACAAACAAGGCCTTTGCAAAAGATCCAAATGCCAGGAGATAATAAACCAACTCCAGTTTTTATAGATACTGCTCCAGCACAGAGAAACCCAGCTCCTACTGATAATAAGCAGATTCCAGTGGCCAAAGAACTAGTCCGCTCCAATCCAGCAAAAATATGTCAACTCAATTCTAAGAAGCATGTGCGTATCCTTGCATCATGAAATTTTATAGCATGCTGATCATATTTTCTACATGTTTCTTACCCATCTCTCTTTTAGAAAATAAGCTTAATAGATAGAAGATTTTCTGCAATGGTATCGTTTATGAGGAAAGATTCTTGCAGGAATTCTCTGTGCTCCAATGTAGATGTAAGTACCTGTTGTATATCACTATATTTTTACATCAGCATGTATTTTGTTAATCGGCGTGAATCCAACCTTTATCTGATCTAAATTTAGTTGTAGCAAAATGTATGATTAAAGGCCACAATGTTGATTTTTGCAAGGAAAATTGCCTGGTAGTTTTGCATCCTGAGCTGCATGAGTGTACTATCTCATATCAGTGGGTTTGAATACTTTGGTTCTGCAGTGGGTTTTTCAGTGTTTTTTTACTGTGTTGTCCTGTCGTATCCCTAGATCTTACATCATACTCCCTCCGTCCGGATTAAATGTCGCAGAAATGGATAAATCTGGATGTATCTAGAACTGAAATACGCCTAGACCCATCCATTTATTTCCGGATGGAGTGAATACATGTCAATATATCATTCCTTTCTATTCTTCAGTACCTATTCCATCTCTACTGTAGCATGTTTTATAACTGAATCACCATTCTTCTATATAAGGCATGCAAGGGGAAGACGGCTATGTTAGAATCTGAAGGGTTACAAACCAGGTCTTTGCAAAAGAACCAAACGCCAGGAGATAATAAACCAACTCCATTTTTCATAGATACTGCTCCAGCACAGAGAAACCCAACTCCCACTAATAATAAGCAGATTCCAGTGGCCAAAGAACTAGTCCACTCCAGTCTAGCAAAAGAATGTCAACTCCATTCTAAGAAGCGTGTGCGTATCCTTGCATCATGAAATTTTATAGCATTTTGATCATATTTTCTACATGTTTCTTACCCGTCTCTCTTTTAGAAAATAAGGTTAAACGATACAAGACTTCCTCCATTGGGATCGTATTCGAGGAAAATATCTTGCGGGAATTCTCTGTGCTCCAGTGCTGATGTAAGTACCTGTTGTATATCACTATACTTTTACATCAGCATGTATTTTGTTAATCGGCATGAATCTAACCTTTATCTGATCTAAAATTAGTTGTAGAAAAATGTTAAAGGCACCAATGTTGATTTTTGTAAGGAAAACTGCCTGGTAGTTTTGCGTACTGAGCTGCATGAATGTGCTATCTCATATCACGCACATTACTGAATTGTAGTGCTTCTCTGGTTGCCCATTCATTCATTGTGTCAATGTTGCTTTCGTATTACCTTACCTGGCTGATGATACCTATGCCATATTGTGTTAATTTGGTGTAGGCTAGTTGCTCAAACATTCATTGTGTCAATGTTGCTTTCCTATTATCTGACTTGGCCAATGATAGCAATGCTAGTGTGCTAATTTTGTGCAGGCTGCTGAAGATAAGAAGACAAACTCTGAAAACAGCAAGGCAACCCCATTGTTTCTTTCTAGTAAATCTAGGCCAGGTAATATGGCAATAACTCATGATTAATCTGTTTGGTTCCCGTCCTAATTTATGTTATGATGCAGTGGTCAAGACACTCTCTACTATCAATAATACAAGCCTGCTAAAATTGCCATCTGAATCTGTTCAGTATCCTCTGTCTCGAATGCAACGGAATAAATGTATGTTTGTGAACCAATTAATGGCTGAAGCAATGATGGAAATGGTGGATGAATCAGAGGTGCAGAGTCGTGCGACACAACAACTGATCAATGTTTTCAGAGACAGTGTGGCAAAGCAGCAAGAACTTGCCCACATGCTTATGGGCGTCATCTATGCTGAGGTTGCAGATTGTGACGTTGTAGATGGTTAGGTTCTGCTCATTTATTTGCACTGGCATCAATCTTTGATTGCCCAGTGGATGTAATTTCCTGTAATATATTCTGGATGTGCAACGTTATTCCCTGTATGCCATACCTTTGCTCGTCGTAATGGGCTCAAATTATCTAATTTGGCCCAAAGACATGAACGAACTTTAGTGGGCCCATTAAGTTAATGGGCCGTTACTAGGCCAAAAGTTAATGGTCGACCCTCTTACCTCCCGGGTCGTTAACAGGCCGACATCGAAGCGGGCAAAAGGTGGCCCCAATTTATTTCGCGGGCCGTTAGCAGGCCGTTACATATGGCCCAACTATACTATAGGCCTTTAGCAGGCCGAAAGAGGCACCGGGCTTGTATTGGACCATGAAGAGCATGGGCCGCTAAGAGGACGAAAGTCAGGTCGTATTGTAAACGGCCCAACTGTGTTGTGGGCCTTTAGCAGGCCGAAAGAGAAACTGGGCTGGTATTGGACCATGAAGGGCATGGGCCGTTAAGAGGCCAAAACTAAGGTCCGACTACAAATGGCCCAACTCATTTATGGTCCGTTAATAGGCCGAAAGGCACACAGGGCCGGGCATTGGTCCAACACTTAAATGGGTTGCTAAAAGGCCAAAACTCAGGTCCGACTACAATTGGCCCACCTGATTTATGGGCCGTCAACAGGCTGAAAGTGACACCGGGCCAGAAATTGGCCCAACACTTAAATGGGCCGCTAAAAGGCCGAAACTCAGGTCCGACTACAAATGGCCCATCAGATTTATGGGCCGTCAACAGGCTGAAAGAAACACCGGGACGAAAATTAGCCCAACATTTAAATGGGTCGCTAAAAGGCCGAGAGATGTACATCCTGAAAATTGGCCCATCCATTAAATGGGCCATTAATAGGCCGAAATCTCATCGGGCCGATATTGAGCCCAAATATATAGCGGGTTTTTAACGGGCTCGAACTGATGATGGGCTGCAATGGTGTCAAATCTTTAACGGGCCGAATTGGCACATCTCGTATGGGCCGTGGGCTTAAATGGACCTGACACAAGTAGGCCTTATATGGGCCGGCCTGCTAATTTTTACTGGGCCGGCCTTTTTCACCGGAATGGGCCACTGTTGACAATGATGATTTTACACGTGGAGAATCCCCATTGGTCGGGGCTGTTAACGGGTTATCGGATCCAAAACCCGACCCGATAGCTTAACGGCGTTCCGTTATGGTGGATGCCACGTGTCGGTCACCCTTGACGAAAGCACTTCTGTGACGCGCGATTTATCGTCATGGAAGTGGACACTTCCGTGATGATAATTTTGGTAATTTCATGGAACACTTCTACGATAGCACAGGTATGACTATCTTGATTCTGTCATAAATTTTTCATGGATGACATGCATGACAAAAAACGCAACCTACTGTGACAAACACGTATCATCACGGAAGCATATTTTTTTGTAGTGCTACTTAGTTATTTCCTTTGCTATTTACTTTGCCTTTATTTTACTTTGCATCTTTATCACAAAAATACCAAAAATATTATCTTTATCATATCTATCAGATCTCACTCTCGTAAGTGGCCTTATAGGGATTGACAACCCCTATTTTCATTGGTTGCGAGGATTTATTTGTTTTGTGTAGGTACGAGCGACTCGCGCGTAGCCTCCTACTGGATTGATACCTTGGTTCTCAAAAACTGAAGGAAATACTTACGCTACTTTGCTGCATCATCCCTTCCTCTTCGGGGAAAACCAACACAATGCTCAAGAGGTAGCAAGAAGGATTTCTGGCACCGTTGCCGGGGAGGTCTACGCAAAAGTCAACATACCAAGTACCCATCACATACCCTTATCTCCCGCATTACATTATTTGCCATTTGCCTCCCGCTTTCCTCTCCCCCATTTCACCCTTGCCGTTTTATTTGCCCTCTCTCTCTCTATCCTCCCTCTCTTTCTCTATTTGCCTCTTTTTGCCCGCTTGCTTTTTTGCTTGCTTGTGTGTTAGTTTGTTTGCTTGTCCTTATGGCTAGTCCCTTATCTTCTCCATTGTCTCTCGAGAATTAAATTCTAAATTTTAAGCAAAGGGAGGGAGAAAATCTAAAAGATGCTTGGTATAGAATTTGCAATGCTCAAAATAGATCTACTAGTAAGCAATCTACTTCCGTTCTCCTTTGCAATTTTTATGTAGGCATTACTCCTTGGCATAGATATGTTCTTGATACTATTACCGGAGGGAACTTCTTGGGTAGCCATACTGTTGATTCTTATAATGCTATGATAGATTTATTTGGCTCACCCCCTCTCTTGGTAAATGGAACTGTATTAACTTTGGAGCATGTAATGCAAAGGCTTGAAATTATTGAAAATAAGGTTGCTACCGTAGAGTTAATTGAAAATTTGGATAAAAAGATCCACAGCAGAATCTCTCAATATGGATCTAAAGTAGGAGTTACTTTGAAAAATATTAAAGAAAAGGAACCCATAGTTAATGAGAAAATAAATCATGATTCTACTAGGATCGATAAACTTGAGGATATTATTACCAAGTTGGGAACCGCTTTTTCTTCCGTAAAGAATACTCCAAGTCCTTCCACAAAAGTTGCCAAGCTTATGTACGTTCCTAAAAATAAGGGTGAATCCTCTAGTAAGGAAAATGCGGATCTCAAATCTATAAGTATTCATCCCAATCTTTTTGCTATCATTAAGGAACCATTTGCTACAAATGAATTTTTCAATCTTGTGCCTAAAAGTTTGATAATTAATAAAAAGAAAGAAATTCCTAAATATGGTAGATGCCTAATTGAATAATTGCCTACCAAAGATGGCAATACCTAGATCTATTCTTGCTTGTTATGCCTAGCTAGGGGCGTTAAACGATAGCGCTTGTTGGGAGGCAACCCAATTTTATTCTTATTCCTTGCTTCTTTCTCTTGTTTAGTAATAAATAATTTATCTAGCCTCTGTTTTGGTTGTGTTTTTTGAGTTTAATTAGTGTTTGTGCTAAGTAGAACCGTTGGGAAGACTTGGGGAAAGTCTTGTTGAACTTGCTGTAAAAAACAGAAACTTTAGGGCTCACGAGAACTGCTGCCATTTTTATTTGGAAAGTTATATTTAGTTAATTATTTTTTCACATGTTTAATAGAGAAATTTATCACGTCCAGCAATTTATTTTAGAATTTTTGGGGTTCCAGATCTTGCGTTAGCTACAGATTACTACAGACTGTTCTGTTTTTGACAGATTCCGGTTTTCGTGTGTTGTTTGCTTATTTTGATGAAACTATGGCTAGTAAAATAGTTTATAAACCATAGAGAAGTTGGAATACAGTAGGTATAACACCAATATAAATAAATAATGAGTTCATTACAGTACCTTCAAGTGGTCTTTTATTTTCTTTCGCTAACGGAGCTCACGAGATTTTCTACTTTAAGTTTTGTGTTGTGAAGTTTTCAAGTTTTGGGTAAAGATTTGATGGATTATGGAACAAGGAGTGGCAAGAGCCTAAGCTTGGGGATTCCCATGGCACCCCCAAGATAATCTAAGGACACCTAAAAGCCAAAGCTTGGGATTCCCCGGAAGGCATCCCCTCTTTCGTCTACTTCTATCGGTAACTTTACTTGGAGCTATATTTTTATTCGCCACATGATATGTGTTTTGCTTGGAGCGTCTTGTATGATTTGAGTCTTTTCTTGTTAGTTTACCACAATCATCCTTGTTGTACACACCTTTTGAGAGAGCCATACATGATTTGGAATTTGTTAGAATACTCTATGTGCTTCGCTTATATCTTTTGAGTTATATGTTTTTGCTCTAGTACTTCACTTATATCTTTTAGAGCACGGTGGTGGATTTGTTTTATAGAAACTATTGATCTCTCATGCTTCACTTAGATTATTTTGAGAGTCTTAATAGCATGGTAATTTTCTTAAAATCCTAATATGCTAGGTATTCAAAGTTAGTAAAATTTTCTTAAGAGTGTTTTGAATACTAAGAGAAGTTTGATGCTTGATGATTGTTTTGAGATATGGAGGTAATAATATCAAAGTCGTGCTAGTTGAGTAGTTGTGAAATTGAAAAATACTTGTGTTGAAGTTTGCAAGTCCCATAGCATGCACGTATGGTAGACGTTATGCAACAAATTTGAAACATGAGGTGTTATTTGATTGTCTTCCTTATGAGTGGCGGTCGGGGACGAGCGATGGTCTTTTCCTACCAATCTATCCCCCTAGGAGCATGCACGTAGTACCGAGGTTTTTGATGACTTGTAGATTTTTGCAATAAGTATGCGAGTTCTTTATGACTAATGTTGAGTCCATGGATTATACGCACTCTCACCCTTCCATCCTTGCTAGCCTCTTCGGTACCGTGCATTGCCCTTTCTCACATTGAGAGTTGGCGCAAACTTCGCCGGTGCATCCAAACCCCGTGATATGATACGCTCTTTCACACATAAACCTCCTTATATCTTCCTCAAAACAGCCACCATACCTACCTATTATGGCATTTCCATAGCCATTCCGAGATATATTGCGATGCAACTTTCCATCATTCCGTTCATCATGACACATTCATTATTGTCATATTGCTTAGCATGATCATGTAGTTGACATAGTATTTGTGGAAAAGCCACCGTTCATAATTCTTTCATACATGTCACTCTTGGTCCATTGCATATCCCGGTACACCGCCGGAGGCATACATATAGAGTCATCTTTTGTTCTAGTATCGAGTTGTAATCATTGAGTTGTAAATAAATAGAAGTGTGATGATCATCATTTTCTAGAGCATTGTCCCAAGTGAGGAAAAAGGCCATAAAAAAGAGAAAGGCCATAAAAAAAGAGAAGGCCCCAAAAAATGAGAGAAAAAGATAGAAGGGACAATGTTACTATCCTTTGCCACACTTGTGCTTCAAAGTAGCACCTTAATCTTCATGTTAGAGAGTCTCTTGTCTTGTCACTTCCATATACTAGTGGGAATTTTTCATTATAGAACTTGGCTTGTATATTCCAACAATGGGCCTCCTCAAGTGCCCTAGGTCTTCGTGAGCAACAAGTTAGATGCACACCCACTAGTTTCTTTTGTTGAGCTTTCATACATTTATAGCTCTAGTGCATCCGTTGCATGGCAATCCCTACTCCTTGCATTAACATCAATCGGTGGGCATCTCCATAGCCCATTGATTAGCCTCGTTGATGTGAGACTTTCTCCCTTTTTGTCTTCTCCACATAACCCCCTCATTATATTCTATTCCACCCATAGTGCTATGTCCATGGCTCGCGCTCATATATTGCGTGAAAGTTTATAGGTTTGAGATTACTAAAGTATGAAACAATTACTTGGCTTTCATCGGGGTTGTGCATGATGAGAGCATTCTTGTGTGACGAAAATGAAACATGACTAAACCATATGATTTTGTAGGGATGAACTTTCTTTGGCCATGTTATTTTGAGAAGACATAATTGCTTAGTTAGTATGCTTGAAGTATTATTATTTTTATGTCAATATGAACTTTTGTCTTGAATCTTTCGGATCTGAATATTCATACCACAATTAAGAAGAATTACATTAAAATTATGCCAAGTAGCACTCCGCATCAAAAATTCTGTTTTTATCATTTACCTACTCGAGGACGAGCAGGAATTAAGCTTGGGGATGCTTGATACGTCTCCAATGTATCTATAATTTTTGATTGCTCCATGCTATATTATCTATGGTTTTGGACATTATTGGGCTTTATTATCCACTTTTATATTATTTTTGGGACTAACCTATTAACCGGAGGCCCAGCCCAGAATTGATGTTTTTTGCCTGTTTTAGGGTTTCGAAGAAAAGGAATATCAAACGGAGTCCAAACGGAATTAAACCTTCGGGAACGTGATTTCTCAACGAACAAGACCCGAGAGACTTGGACCCTACGTCAAGAAAGAAAAGAGGAGGCCACAAGGTAGGGGGCGCGTCCTCCACCCTCGTGGGCCCCCTATTGCTCCATTGACGTACTCCTTCCTCCTATATATATCCATGTACCCCTAAACAATCAGAGACGGAGCCAAAACCATAATTCCACCGCCGTAACTTTTTGTATCCACGAGATCCCATCTTGGGGCCTGTTCCGGAGCTCCGCCGGAGGGGGCATCGATCACGTAGGGCTTCTACATCAACACCATAGCCCTCCGATGAAGTGTGAGTAGTTTACCTCAGACCTACAGGCCCATAGTTAGTAGCTAGATGGCCTCTTCTCTCTTTTTGGATCTCAATACAATGTTCTCCCCCTCTCTTGTGGAGATCTATTCGATGTAATCTTCTTTTTGCGGTGTGTTTGTTGAGATCGATGAATTGTGGGTTTATGATCAAGTCTATCCATGAACAATATTTGAATCTTCTCTGAATTCTTTTATGTATGATTGGTTATGTTTGCAAGTCTCTTCGAATTATCAGTTTGGTTTGGCCTACTAGATTGATCTTTCTTGCAATGGGAGAAGTTCTTAGCTTTGGGTTCAATCTTGCGGTGTCCTTTCCCAGTGATAGTAGGGGCAGCAAGGCACGTATTGTATTGTTGCCATCAAGGATAACAAGATGGGGTTTTCTTCATATTGCATGAGTCTATCCCTCTACATCATGTCATCTTGCTTAAGGCGTTACTCTGTTTTTAACTTAATACTCTAGATGCATGCTGGATAGCGGTCGATGAGTGGAGTAATAGTAGTAGATGCAGGTAGGAGTCGGTCTACTTGTCTCGGACGTGATGCCTATATACATGATCATGCCTAGATATTCTCATAACTATGCTCAATTCTGTCAATTGCTCAACGGTAATTTGTTCACCACCGTAGAATAGTTATGCTCTCGAGAGAAGCCACTAGTGAAACCTATGGCCCCCGGGTCTATCTTTATCATATTAATCTCCTACTACTTAGTTATTTCCTTTGCTATTTACTTTGCCTTTATTTTACTTTGCATCTTTATCACAAAAATACCAAAAATATTATCTTTATCATATCTATCAGATCTCACTCTCGTAAGTGGCCTTATAGGGATTGACAACCCCTATTTGCGTTGGTTGCAAGGATTTATTTGTTTTGTGCAGGTACGAGGGACTCGCGCGTAGCCTCCTACTGGATTGATACCTTGGTTCTCAAAAACTGAGGGAAATACTTACGCTACTTTGCTGCATCATCCCTTCCTCTTCGGGGAAAACCAACGCAGTGCTCAAGAGGTAGTAGTGGCCTCCATCTCTGAAGTACTCCCTCTGTCCGGAAATACTTGTCATCAAAATGGATAAACAGGGGTGTATATAGAACTAAAATAAATCTAGATACATCCCCTTCTATTCATCTTGATGACAAGTATTTTCGAACGGAGGGAGTATAACACACTACCTTCATAACGAACCATTATTCTGATGACTTTGCACTTGTAGCGGATGATGGACACCCGGTAGATGAATGGTTGATCTGATGTACTCCATCCATCCCAAAATTCTTGTCTTAGATTTGTCTAGATACGGATGTATCAAGTCATGTTTTAGTATTAGATACATCCGTATCTAGACCAATCTAAGACAAGAATTTTTGGACGGAGGGAGTACATGCATTAGCAGCCCACTAACAGTTCTTTGCCGTAGTGGTACAACTTGATGATGTTGCTGGAGTTCATGGCCCCATGTCATGCATGCATGCATGTGCGTTTAATGAATTCTCCCTTGTACGTACACATGTGCCCTGGGTTTTTGTTTTTGTTGCTCCACTGATTTCTGCAGCGTGCACAGTGTTGGGCGAAGAGCCGCGACGGCTTGTGGAAGATGCGGGGCGGCTGGGAAGAGAGCCACAGCGAAGGCGGGCCAAGGTGATCAGGGGGAAGCTCTCAGCGATAGAGGAAATGACGTGGCAAGCCAGAAGGAACGGGGACGTGGCGGAGGCTGACCAGGCACTTTGATCCTTTGATGCTTGGTGACTCGATGGCGACTGAGATTGATAGCAGGTCAACGGAGGTGACTTGAAACAGAGGCGACGGCGACTCTCCCGCTGCTTGGAATGGCTTGAAATGGTAGCGGAGGCCGCGACGGAGTTGGGTCCCTTCAAAAGCGGCAAACGAGGCAGGTCCGCGGGGGCGAGACTCGAAGACGTCGAGGCGGCCTCGCCTCAGCAGAGGCGAGCCGGTACAAGGTGAGGCCGAGACGATGGCACAAACCATGGTGGCAGTAGAAGCAACAATCTGGACCGCGACAACGGAGACGGGCCACTCAGCGAAGGAGCGAGGCGAGTAGATGTAGCTACACTCAAAGGAGGCGAGTCGTAGCCCCGTTGACGGCTCACAACAGCGGGTCAGAGCGGTAGATCAGTGTGGCGGCTCAGAGCCCCGGTGGCAGCTCATGGTAGTGTTGACTCGCAGCGCGGCCGGAGATACGGCAGAGGCAAGCGTGGCCGCGGCTCGATGCGAGGGCTGTGCCATGCAGCTCCTAAGCGACAGAGGCCCGGGGACGCGGCGATCCATGGCCATGGAGGGACGATCCGAGGGCAACTCAGAGGCACTTGCAAACTATGGACGATTCCTTTTCCAAGTAATAGAGTTTTGAACAATCTATCTCCGGGTCTTGGCTTGACTTTGTTTTCTCTGGTTTGGAGTTTAGTGCAGGTACACGCGATGACAACGGTTGTCAGATAATTTAGGAAATTCCTTTGCTCTGGGCGACTCAACGTCCACCAAATAAGTCATAGGAAGTCGGCGTAACCCTAAATCCTTTTGATCTCAACTTTGTATAATCCATCGTTGAAAAACTCCTTTGATCTTTGACTGATGAACTTTTGATTGATGTGAATCCTTCCAAACCGGTTATTTTTCATCCAAAAAACTGCAAACTTTTCGATCCCTGGGAGAGATTGTTGGGGATCGTAGCAGAAATTTAAAATTTTCTACGCCTCACCAAGATCAATCTATGGAGTCATCTAGCAATGAGAGAGAGGAGTGCATCTACATACCCTTGTAGATCGCTAAGCAGAAGCGTTGCAAGAACGCGGTTGGTGGAGTCGTACACGCAGCGATTCAGATCGCGGTCGATTCCGATCTAAGCGCCGAACAACGGCGCCTCTGCATTCAACACACGTATAGCCCGGTGACGTCTCCCACGCCTTGATCCAGCAAGGAGAGAGGGAGAGGTTGGGGAAGACTCCGTCCAACAGCAGCACGACGGCACGGTGGTGGTGGAGGAGCGCGGTACTCCTGCAGGGCTTCGCCAAGCACTACGAGAGACGAGGAGGGAGAGAGGTAGGGCTGCGCCTTGGGAGAGAGAGACTCGTGTGTTGTTCAGCCCCAAAATCTCCACTATATATAGGGGCAAGGGCAAGGGGAGGCGCCCTAGGGTTTCCCCTAGGGGGGCGGCGGCCAGGGCAGATGGGATCTCCCCTTTGGGTGACTTGGCCCCCAAGCCAGGAGGTGGGAACCCTAGATGGGGCGCCCCAAACCCCCTGGTCACATGGGAATAGGTGAGGGGGGTGCACAACCCCTTAGTGGGCTGGTTTGCCCCCTTCCCTTGGCCCATGAAGCCCCCCAACACTTGCTGGGGCTCCCGAAACACCTTTCGGTCATGCTGGTCATCACCCGGTACCTCCGGAACACTTCCGGACTCCAAAACCCTTCGTCCAATATATCAATCTTCACCTTCGGACCATTTCGGAACTCCTCGTGACGTCCGGGATCTCATCCGGGACTCCGAACAACATTCAGTAACCGCGTACATACTTTCCCTATAACCCTAGCGTCATCGAACCTCAAGTGTGTAGACCCTATGGGCTCGGGAATCATGCATACATGACCGAGACATCTCTCTGGGTCAATAACCAACAGCGGGGTCTGGATACCCATGTTGTCTCCCACATGTTCCATGATGATCTCATCGGATGAACCATGATGCCAGGGATTCAGTCAATCCTGTATACAATTCCCTTTGTCTACCAGTATAGTACTTGCCCGAGATTCGATCATCGGTATCCCGATACCTTGTTCAATCTCGTTACCGGCAAGTCTCTTTACTCGTTCCGTAACACATCATCCCGTGATCAACTCCTTGGTCACATTGTGCACATTATGATGATGTCCTACAGAGTGGGCCCAGAGATACCTCTCCGTTACACGGAGTGACAAATCCCAGTTTTGATTCGTGCCAACCCAACAGACACTTTCGGAGATACCCGTAGTGCACCTTTATAGCCACCCAGTTACGTTGTGACGTTTGGTACACCCAAAGCATTCCTACGGTATCCGGGAGTTGCACAATCTCATGGTCTAAGGAAAATGATACTTGACATTAGAAAAGCTTTAGCAGACGAACTATACGATCTTGTGCTAGGCTTAGGATTGGGTCTTGTCCATCACATCATTCTCCTAATGATGTGATCCCGTTATCAATGACATCCAATGTCCATGGTCAGGAAACCATGACCATCTATTGATCAACGAGCTAGTCAACTAGAGGCTTACTAGGGACATGTTGTGGTCTATGTATTCACACATGTATTACGGTTTCCGGTTAATACAATTGTAGCATGAACAATAGACAATTATCATGAACAAGGAAATACAATAATAACCATTTTATTATTGCCTATAGGGCATATTTCCAACAGTCTCCCACTTGCACTAGAGTCAATAATCTAGTTCACATCACTATGTGATTGCAATGAATCCAACACCCACGGGGTTTGTTCATATCTTTCTTGTGAGAGAGGTTTATTAGTCAATGAGTCTGAACCTTTCAGATCCATGTGTGCTTTACAAATCTCTATGTCATCTTGTAGATGCAGCTACCACGCGCTACTTGGAGCTATTCCAAATAACTATTCTACTATATGAATCCGGTTTACTACTCAGAGTCATCCGGATTAGTGTCAAAGTTTGCATCGACGTAACCCTTTACGACGAACTCTTTTACCACCTCCATAATCGAGAAAATTCCTAAGTCCACTAGTTACTAAGGATAAGTTCACCCGCTGTCGTGTGATCCATTCCTGGATCACTCTTGTACCCCTTGACTGACTCATGGCAAGGCACACTTCAGGTGCGGTACACAGCATAGCATACTGTAGAGCCTACGTCTAGAGCATAGGGGACGACCTTCGTCCTTTCTCTCTCTTCTGCCGTGGTCAGGTCTTGAGTCTTACTCAATATTCACACCTTGTAACACAGCTAAGAACTCCTTCTTTGCTGATTTATTTTGAACTCCTTCAAAATCTTGTCACGGTATGTATTCATTCAAAAGTACTATTAAGCGTTTTTGATCTATCCTTATAGATCTTGATGCTCAATGTTCAAGTAGCTTAATCCAGATTTTCCATTGAAAAACACTTTTCAAATAACCCTGTATGCTTTCCAGAAATTCTACATCATTTCTGATCAACAATATGTTAACAACATATACTCATCAAAAATTCTATAATGCTCCCACTCATTTCTTTGTAAATACAAGTTTCTCATAAACTTTGTATAAACCCAAGATCTTTGATCATCTCATCAAAGTGTACATTCCAACTCCGAGATGCTTACTCCAGTCCTTAGAAGGATTGCTGGAGCTTTGCATACTTGTCAGCATCTTTCAGGATTGACAAAACCTTCTGGTTGTATCACATACAACATTTCCTCAAGAAAAACGTCGAGGAAACAATGTTTTGACATCCTATCTGCAAGATTTCATAAATAATGCAGTAACTGCTAACATAATTCCAATAGACTCTTAGCATCGCTACGAGTGAGAAAGTCTCATCATAGTCAACTCCTTGAACTTGTCGGAAAACATCTTAACGACAAGTCGAGCTTTCTTAATGGTGACACTTACCATCATTGTTCGTCTTCCTTTTAAAATCCATCTGCACCCAACAGCCTTACGACCATCAAGTAGTCCTTCCAAAGTCTATACTTTGTTTTATACATGGATCCTCTCTCGGATTTTATGGCCTCGAGCCATTCATCAGAATCCGGGCCCACCATTGCTTCTCCATAGCTCGCAGGTTCATTGTTGTCTAGCAACATGACTTCCAAGACATGATTACGTACCACTCTGAAGTAGTACGCATCCTTGTCGACCTATGAGGTTTGGTAGTGACTTGATCCGAAGTTTCATGATCACTATCATAAGCTTCCACTTCAATTGGTGTAGGTGCCACAGGAACAACTTCCTATGCCCTGCTACACACTAGTTGAAGTGACAGTTCAATAACCTCATCAAGTCTCCACCATCCTCCCACTCAATTCTTTCGAGAGAAACTTTTCCTCGAGAAAGGACCCGTTTCTAGAAACAATCACTTTTGCTTCCGGATTTGAAATAGGAGGTATACCCAAATATTTTTGGGTATTCTATGAAGATGCATTTATCCGCTTTGGGTTCGAGCTTATCAGCCTGAAACTTTTTCACATAAGCATCGCAACCCCAAACTTTTAAGATACGACAGCTTAGGTTTCTCTAAACCATAGTTCATACGGTGTCGTCTCAACGGAATTGTGTGCTTCCCTATTTAAAGTGAGTGCGGTTGTCTCTAATGCCTAACCCATAAACGATAGTGGTAATTCGATAAGAGACATCATGGTATGCACCATATCCAATAGGGTGCAGTTGTGATGTTCGGACACACCATCACACTATGGTGGTCCAGGCGGTATTAGTTGTGAAACAATTTCCACAATGTCTTAATTGTGTGCCAAACCCATAACTCAGATATTCATCTCTATGATCATATCATAGACATTTTATCATCTTGTCACATCGATCTTCAACTTCACTCTGAAATTACTTAAACCTTTCAATAATTCAGACTTGTGTTTCATCAAGTAAATATACTCAGCATCTACTCAAATCATCTGTGAAGTAAGAACATAACAATATCCACTGCGTGCCTCAGCACTCATTGGACTGCACACATCAAAATGTATTACTTCCAACAAGTTGCTTTCTTGTTCCATCTTACTGAAAACGAGGCCTTTCAGTCATCTTGCCCATGTGGTATGATTTGCATGTCTCAAGTGATTCAAAATCAAGTGAGTCCAAACGATCCATCTGCATGGAGTTTCTTCATGCATACCTACCAATAGACATGGTTCGCATGTCTCAATCTTTTCAAAAACTAGTGAGTCCAAAGATCCATCAACATGGAGCTTTTTCATGCGTTTTATACCAGCATGACTCAAATGGCAGTGCCACAAGTACGTGGTACTATCATTACTACCTTATATCTTTTGACATGAACATGTGTATCACTACGATCGAGATTCAATAAACCATTGATTTTAGGTGCAAGACCATTGAAGGTATTATTCAAATAAACAGAGTAACCATTATTCTCCTTAAATGAATAACCGCGTGGGGATAAACATAATCCAATCATGTCTATGCTCAACGCAAACACCAAATAACAATTATTTCGGTTTAACACCAATCCCGATGGTAGAGGGAGCGTGCGATGTTTGATCACATCAACCTTGGAAAACACTTCCAACACATATCGTCATCTCACCTTTAGCTAGTCTCCGCAGCCTTTTATTTTGAGTTACTAACGCTTAGCAACCGAACCGGTATTTATTACCCTGGTGCTACTAGGAGTACTAGTAAAGTACACAATAATATGACGTATATCCAAAATACTTCTGTCGACCTTGCCAGCCTTCTCATCTACCAAGTATCTAGGGTAGTTCTGCTTCAGTGACTGTTCCCCTCATTATAGAAGCACTTAGTCTCGAGTTTGGTTCAACCTTGGGTTTCTTCACTAGAGCAGCAACTGATTTGCCGTCTCATGAAGTATCCCTTCTTTCCCTTGCCCTTCTTGAAACTAGTGGTTTAACCATCAACAATTGATGCTCCTACTTGATTTCTACTTTCGCGGTGTCAAACATCGTGAGTTGCTCAAGGATCATCATGTCTATCCCTGATATGTTATAGTTCATCATGAAGCTCCAATAGCTTGGTGGTAGTGACTATGGAGAACCATCACTATCTCATCTGGAAGATTAACTCCCACTCGATTCAAGCGATTGCAGTACTCAGACAATCTGAGCACATGCTCAACGATTGAGCTTTTCTCCCTTAGTTTGCAGGCTTAAGAAACTTGTTAGAGGTCTCATACCTCTTGACGTGGGCACTAGTCTGAAATTCCAATTTCAGTCTTTGGAACATCTCATATGTTCTGTGACGTTTCAAAAACGTCTTTGGTGCCACAATTCTAAACCGTTAGTATTACGTACTGAATTATCACGTAGTCATCAAAACGTGTATGTCAGATGTTTCCCAACATCTACAGACGATGCTCGAGGTTCAACACACTGAGCGGTGCATTAAGGACATAACCCTTCTATGGAGCAATGAGGACAATCCTCAGTTCACGAACCCAGTCCGCATAATTGCTACTGTCAACTCTCAACTAAATTTTCTCTAGGAACATATCTAAAACAGTAGAACCAAAGCGTGAGCTATGACATAATTTGCAAAGACCTTTTGACTATGTTCATGATAATTAAGTTCATCTAATCAAATTATTCAATGAACTCCCACTTAGATAGACATCCCTCTAGTCATCTAAGTGATGCATGATCTGAGTCAACTAGGCCGTGTCCGATCATCACGTGAGACGGACTAGTCATCATCGGTGAACATCTTCATGTTGATCGTATCCACTATACGACTCATGTTCGACCTTTCGGTCTTCCGTGTTCCGAGGCCATGTCTGTACATGCTAGGCTCGTCAAGTTAACCTAAGTGTATTGTGTGTGTAAATCTGGCTTACACCTGTTGTATGCGAACGTTAGAACCTATCACACCCGATCATCACGTGGTGCTTTGGAACAACGGACCTAGCAACGGTGCATAGTTAGGGGGAACACTTTCTTGAAATTATTGCGAGGGATCATCTTATTTATGCTACCGTCGTTCTAAGCAAATAAGATGTAAACATGACAAACATCACATGCAAATCATAAAGTGACATGATATGGCCAATATCATCTTGCGCCTTTGATCTCCATCTTCGAGGCGCGGCATGAACACCATCGTCACCGGCATGACACCATGATCTCCATCATCATGAACTCCATCATCGTGTCTTCATGAAGTTGCCTCACCAACTATTACTTCTACTACTATGGCTAACGGTTAGCAATAAAGTAAAGTAATTACATGGCATTTTCATTGACACGCAGGTCATAAATAAATTAAGACAACTCCTATGGATCCTATCGGTTGTCATACTCGTGATTCCTATTACAAGAACATGATCAATCTCATACATCACATATATCATTGATCACATCCTTTTGGCCATATCACATCACATATCATACCCTGCAAAAACAAGTTAGACATCCTCTAATTGTTGTTGCATGTTTTACGTGGCTGCTATGGGTTTCTAGCAAGAACGTTTCTTACCTACGCAAAATCACAACGGTGATATGCCAATTGCTATTTACCCTTCATAAGGACCCTTTTCATCGAATCCGATCCGACTAAAGTGGGAGAGACAGACAACCGCCAGCCACCTTATGCATCAAGTGCATGTCAGTCGGTGGAACCTATCTCACGTAAGTGTACGTGTAAGGTCGGTCCAGGCCGCTTCATCCCACAATGCCGCTGAATCAAGATAAGACTAGTAACGGCAAGCAAATTGAACAAATCATCGCCCACAACTACTTTGTGTTCTACTCGTGCATAGAATCTACACATAGACCTAGCTCTGATACCACTGTTGGGGATCGTAGCAGAAATTTAAAATTTTCTACGCCTCACCAAGATCAATCTATGGAGTCATCTAACAATGCGAGAGAGGAGTGCATCTACATACCCTTGTAGATCGCTAACCGGAAGCATTGCAAGAACGCGGTTGGTGGAGTCGTACACGCAGCGATTCAGATCGCGGTCGATTCCGATCTAAGCGCCGAACAACGGCACCTCCGTGTTCAACACACGTACAGCCCGGTGACGTCTCCCACGCCTTGATCCAGCAAGGAGAGAGGGAGAGGTTGGGGAAGACTCCGTCCAACAGCAGCACGACGGCGTGGTGGTGGTGGAGGAGCGCGGTACTCCTACAGGGCTTCGCCAAGCACTACGAGTGACGAGGAGGGAGAGAGGTAGGGCTGCGCCTTGGGAGAGAGAGACTCGTGTGTTGTGCAGCCCCAAAACCTCCACTATATATAGGGGCAAGGGCAAGGGGAGGCGCCCTAGGGTTTCCCCTAGGGGGGCGGCGGCCAGGGCAGATGGGATCTCCCCTTTGGGTGACTTGGCCCCCAAGCCAGGAGGTGGGAACCCTAGATGGGGCGCCCCAAACCCCCTGGTCACATGGGAATAGGTGAGGGGGGCGCACAGCCCCTTAGTGGGCTGGTTTGCCCCTTCCCTTGGCCCATGAAGCCCCCCAACACTTGCCGGGGCTCCCGAAACACCTTTCGGTCATGCTGGTCATCACCCGGTACCTCCGGAACACTTCCGGACTCCAAAACCCTTCGTCCAATATATCAATCTTCACCTTCGGACCATTTCGGAACTCCTCGTGACGTCCGGGATCTCATCCGGGACTCCGAACAACATTCAGTAACCGCGTACATACTTTCCCTATAACCCTAGCGTCATCGAACCTCAAGTGTGTAGACCCTATGGGCTCGGGAATCATGCATACATGACCGAGACATCTCTCTGGTCAATAACCAACAGCGGGGTCTGGATACCCATGTTGTCTCCCACATGTTCCATGATGATCTCATCGGATGAACCATGATGCCAGGGATTCAGTCAATCCTGTATACAATTCCCTTTGTCTACCAGTATAGTACTTGCCCGAGATTCGATCATCGGTATCCCGATACCTTGTTCAATCTCGTTACCGGCAAGTCTCTTTACTCGTTCCGTAACACATCATCCCGTGATCAACTCCTTGGTCACATTGTGCACATTATGATGATGTCCTACAGAGTGGGCCCAGAGATACCTCTCCGTTACACGGAGTGACAAATCCCAGTTTTGATTCGTGCCAACCCAACAGACACTTTCGGAGATACCCGTAGTGCACCTTTATAGCCACCCAGTTACGTTGTGACGTTTGGTACACCCAAAGCATTCCTACGGTATCCGGGAGTTGCACAATCTCATGGTCTAAGGAAAATGATACTTGACATTAGAAAAGCTTTAGCAGACGAACTATACGATCTTGTGCTAGGCTTAGGATTGGGTCTTGTCCATCACATCATTCTCCTAATGATGTGATCCCGTTATCAATGACATCCAATGTCCATGGTCAGGAAACCATGACCATCTATTGATCAACGAGCTAGTCAACTAGAGGCTTACTAGGGACATGTTGTGGTCTATGTATTCACACATGTATTACGGTTTCCGGTTAATACAATTGTAGCATGAACAATAGACAATTATCATGAACAAGGAAATACAATAATAACCATTTTATTATTGCCTATAGGGCATATTTCCAACAGTCTCCCACTTGCACTAGAGTCAATAATCTAGTTCACATCACTATGTGATTGCAATGAATCCAACACCCACGGGGTTTGTTCATATCTTTCTTGTGAGAGAGGTTTATTAGTCAATGAGTCTGAACCTTTCAGATCCATGTGTGCTTTACAAATCTCTATGTCATCTTGTAGATGCAGCTACCACGCGCTACTTGGAGCTATTCCAAATAACTATTCTACTATATGAATCCGGTTTACTACTCAGAGTCATCCGGATTAGTGTCAAAGTTTGCATCGACGTAACCCTTTACGACGAACTCTTTTACCACCTCCATAATCGAGAAAATTCCTAAGTCCACTAGTTACTAAGGATAAGTTCACCCGCTGTCGTGTGATCCATTCCTGGATCACTCTTGTACCCCTTGACTGACTCATGGCAAGGCACACTTCAGGTGCGGTACACAGCATAGCATACTGTAGAGCCTACGTCTAGAGCATAGGGGACGACCTTCGTCCTTTCTCTCTCTTCTGCCGTGGTCAGGTCTTGAGTCTTACTCAATATTCACACCTTGTAACACAGCTAAGAACTCCTTCTTTGCTGATTTATTTTGAACTCCTTCAAAATCTTGTCACGGTATGTATTCATTCAAAAGTACTATTAAGCGTTTTTGATCTATCCTTATAGATCTTGATGCTCAATGTTCAAGTAGCTTAATCCAGATTTTCCATTGAAAAACACTTTTCAAATAACCCTGTATGCTTTCCAGAAATTCTACATCATTTCTGATCAACAATATGTTAACAACATATACTCATCAAAAATTCTATAATGCTCCCACTCATTTCTTTGTAAATACAAGTTTCTCATAAACTTTGTATAAACCCAAGATCTTTGATCATCTCATCAAAGTGTACATTCCAACTCCGAGATGCTTACTCCAGTCCTTAGAAGGATTGCTGGAGCTTTGCATACTTGTCAGCATCTTTCAGGATTGACAAAACCTTCTGGTTGTATCACATACAACATTTCCTCAAGAAAAACGTCGAGGAAACAATGTTTTGACATCCTATCTGCAAGATTTCGGTAACGCGTACATACTTTCCCTATAACCCTAGCGTCATCGAACCTTAAGTGTGTAGACCCTACGGGCTCGGGAATCATGCAGACATGACCGAGACATCTCTTCTGGTCAATAACCAACAGCGGGATCTGGATACCCATGTTGGCTCCCACATGTTCCACGATGATCTCATCGGATGAACCACGATGTCAAGGATTCAATCAATCCCGTATACAATTCCCTTTGTCTACGGTACGATACTTGCCCGAGATTCGATCGTCGGTATCCCGATACCTTGTTCAATCTCGTTACCGGCAAGTCTCTTTATCGTTCCGTAACACATCATCCCGTGATCAACTCCTTGGTCACATTGTGCACATTATGATGATGTCCTACCGAGTGGGCCCAGAGATACCTCTCCGTTACACGGAGTGACAAATCCCAGTCTCGATTCGTGCCAACCCAACAGACACTTTCGGAGATACCCATAGTGCACCTTTATAGCCACCCAGTTACGTTGTGACGTTTGGTACACCCAAAGCATTCCTACGGTATCCGGGAGTTGCACAATCTCATGGTCTAAGGAAATGATACTTGACATTAGAAAAGCTTTAGCAGACGAACTATACGATCTTGTGCTAGGCTTAGGATTGGGTCTTGTCCATCACATCATTCTCCTAATGATGTGATCCCGTTATCAATGACATCCAATGTCCATGGTCAGGAAACCATGACCATCTATTGATCAACGAGCTAGTCAACTAGAGGCTTACTAGGGACATGTTGTGGTCTATGTATTCACACATGTATTACGGTTTCCGGTTAATACAATTATAGCATGAACAATAGACAATTATCATGAACAAGGAAATACAATAATAACCATTTTATTATTGCCTCTAGGGCATATTTCCAACAGAGAGATCCCTTCAAGAACTCATGACCACCGTGCGCAAGCCCCACGGTGGGCGCCAACTGTCATGGATTTGTCACGGCAGATGTCCTTAGTGCGAGGACTTAGTCGTGAGGCCAACGCATCTATGTGGTAGCTTGAGAGGGGTTGAGTGGGATGAGAGACGTGATGTTTTTACCCAGGTTTGGCCCCTCTCGATGGAGGTAAAAGCCTACATCCCGTGTCTAAGACTTGTCTATTGAGACGTCTAGAAAAATCTCTCCCTCTTGGGGTTCCCCGCCCCTCCTTATATAAGTTGAAGGGTAGGGTTACATGTAGAGTCCAACTCGGATTAGGACTTAACCTATTTTGACGTCTCACCATGGACTTCTCATCACGATCTTCTCACCATGGGCTTCTTAACGTCTTGTGCTTCTTAACTCCATGCGACTCAATTTCATGGCTAAGTACTTGTCGTGTTACGATCTGTCTGTCGGGTCATAACTGTCTGTCGGGTTATAACTGTCTGCTGGGTTATAACTATATGTCGGGTTATAACTGTCTGCTGGGTTATAACTGTCCGCCGGCTTACAATCTGACGGCTTATAACTGTCCGCCGGCTTACAATCTACCAGCTTACAATCTACCGGCTTATAATCTGCCGGGTCACCAATGAGTCACCAGGCTCAGCCGGTTTACCTATGAAACACCAAGTCCTAGCCGCATCATATCTCCGGCCGGGTCATACCGCGGGGTATATCCCCGACACCTACCCCCTGGGAGCACCCATGTGCCTTGTGGCCTACTCCTTCGCCTTCTGGCCGGAAAAAAATCGTCAAAAAGTTTCATGCCATTTGGACTTCGTTTGGTACTGATTTCATAGAAAACCAAAACGAGGCAAAAAAATAGCAACTGGCAGTTGGCACTAAGTTAATAGCTTAGTCCCAAGAAATGATATAATATTGCATATAATTGCGTATAAAACATCCAAGATTGATACTATAATAGCATGTAACAATGAAGAATTGTAGATACGTTGGAGATGTATTAGTGTCAGAGAGTTTTGGCTCTGGCCCCATGTGCACAGGTTGTCTAGAGAGTTGACATTGCGTCATGTCCAAGACCCCTATACCCCATGTGCACAGGGTGTCTAGAGAGTTGACATTGCGCCGTGTGCATGCCCCCTATACCCTATGTGCATGGGCTATGTAGTCAAAAGGCACATCCTCATTGAGAATACGACATTTTTCTGGTGGATGGACTTGGGGGCCTGGTGTATATGTTTTGCATGTTCCCACACTTTTCATCCAAGCATCTTGACCCCTCTTAATAGTGCAGTTGTCCTATGACTCAAAGAAACCAAGAGAGAACTTCGAGTCATTGGAAAACCATGCCTTTTTCCTTTTTGAATTGGGCGTTAACCATCTTATTTAAAGAACCTTTGAGGGACAAATGACCTGAGATAAACTTAGCAATCGCCATTAGTCCCACTAAACACATTGTCAATATATCAAAACACCATTTAGAGACATATGCACTTTCAAGAAAAGGTCATGGTTCTTCAGGGTCTTTTTGAAATCTGCTTGTCAAATGATGAGCGATATTTTTACACTCATCTAACCTTTGTTTAAACCAAGATATTTCAATCAAACCGATATATTCACTCCAATATTGCCACTAATGACTAATGAATGCAAAGGATTCCATAAATCCTATTTTTATTGCGTTTCTACAGGAAATGGGATAACTATGCATGAAATCAAGTGGGAACATGGAAAGGAGTGAAGGAGATAGAAGAAATTGGGAGGAGGCACACTAGAAGAAACAATACCAAAGATGTTGTTCCATGCAACCATGACATGAGCGGTCATATGGCATGGAAACCGAGGCCTCTCGTCCACCTGAACAACTTTTATAAAGGGGTTGAGGCTGAAATGTCAACAAAACATCCGTGAGCGAAGTCAGAACAGAGTCACCCTCATCCATATCCATCAACCCTAGCCATCGCCATATCCATAGCCACCATCAACACCATAGTTCATCTTCCACTAAATCATACATGTAATCGTGCATCACACACGACATCCATTTTAAGACATATTATCAATCAATCTCCATGACGTGTCCTTCAATGTATTGTTTGTGTGATCTGATCTCCATGTGTGAGTATTTTGGTAAGGTATGGGTTGAGGCAAGAGCCTTGCAACCCTCTGTATTGCTTGGAGGGATCAATGGAAGTAATTTGAATTAATGTCCCGTATGTGTGAAATAAAATTGTTCTGTAGATGTCTCTTGTCTCGTCTACATTCTTCATCCATGCAGGTACCCAGGATCATGGAGAGCAAGCCACGGAGAGGCTAAGGACAGGGAGACCGTGAAATGTTATTCTGAACACCAGCTACAGAAGGGTTTAATACCGTAACACGGATCCTATCTCTGAGGATTCAAGAGGTGTAGTCATTAAATGCCCAAAGCTCTTGCCTGATTATTATAATCTGAATTATCGAGGCAACCCCGCGAGATGAATAGGGCCTTCGGTTGGATAACTAATTCTTGATGCAGGACGTGTGCCAGTCAAGATGTAATTTGGACACATCCCCGACTTCAGTTCGTAACAAGCACATCTCGATGGGTGATTTCCAGTGCACAAATTAAGATCATATTTGGTCCCAACAGAAATACATGGTTGTAAGCATGCATTAAGACCTCATACCCGTACCTATTTTTATTATAAGTGTTCAACTCAAGGTAGTTGATTTTGATCCGGTCAAAAGCTAGAATTTTTTTCTTTAACAAAAGCTTGTTAGAGACCCTAGCTTGAAGGGGACCTTACTCTCATGGGTTCGATAAGCCAGGGTCACCTTTGGGGAAATAGGTGTGGATACTTTCTGGGCCTGGTAGTCCCCAAGGGCCGGCTCATCTTTTCGACATGAGTCGGGTCTTCTAGATAAGTTTTGAAAAGATAACATGTAGCCCCCAAGGGCCGACTCACTTTTATGAAACGACTCAGGTCTTCCAGATAAGCTTTGAAAAGATAACCGGTAGCCCCCAAGGTCCGACTCATTTTTATAAACTAAGTCTGGTCTTCTTGTGATATTCATAAAGAAAAAATGACCTGCATTATCCCCCAAGTGCTAAGCATATTGCTTGCAATCTGCTTGGGACTTCACAACTTAAATTGAATTGGCATAGCCCCCAAGTACCGGGTCGCATATTATAGCTGGCCTGGTTCAACACTTTGTAAATGAATTATCTCCTTATTTTGCAATAGGCTTTGAGTACGACTGAGTCAAATTTGACCGGCTTGAAAAAAGAACTTGAATCTGAACAAACTCTACGAGTTAAGGCGGAATCAAGCCTGCAATCTTCTTTGGAAGAATTAGAGAAAATCAAGGTGGGCTTTGAGACAGAAAAGAAGTCCTTTGAAACTGAGAAAGCCGCCTTGATCAAGCATGCAGAAACTGCCGAAGGCCAATTGGCATCGATTACTGAAGAGCTGGCCGGGTTAAAGCACCATATCTCCCAAATGACCCAGGCCATATTTGGTAAGCAAACCCCTAAGTTCTTGTCAAAAAAATCACCTAACAAGTCATAGATGAGTAATAAATCGCCTGGGCGGGTCATGTATAGGCAATAACTCGCCTGGCGACTCATACATTGCAATTTGTTGCGGGTGGTAGAACTCGCAAACTCCAAGATAACTTAATGAAGTTGAAGGTTGTGTACTCCCTCTTAGAGCAATTATATGCTAGAAGCATGCATCCCCTCAGGGTTGTAATGTACAGAAAAGACCCGCCGCAATTCATGGGATGTGTTGAAGTGACTATCAACCATCCCAAAGCAGGTCGAAGAACTGAAGAGGTAAGCGGCCCGCGCAGGAGCAATGACCGCGCTGAGCCGGGCTATGGCTTATGCATCCGTTAGACCCTTTGGAAATGGCCGGCAAGTTCCCACAGTACAAACATGATAGGACCGACTTTTCTCAAGCTGATTACTGCTACTTCTTGAGCTTGCGTTGGTTTCTCCCTTGAAGACGAAAGGGTGATGTAGCAAAGTAGAGATAAGTATTTCCCTCAGTTAGAGAACCAAGGTATCAATCCAGTAGGAGGTACAAGAAAGTCCCCAATCTATGCACTTGCACAAACAATCAAACACTTGCACCCAACACGATAAAGGGGTTTTCAATCCCTTCACGTTCAATTGTAAAGGTGAGATCTGATAGAGATATATAAAACTAAGTAAAAGATAACTAAATAATTTTGGGTTTTTTGGTTTATAGATCTGAAAATAAAATATTGCAAAATAGTAGATCGGAAACACATATGATAGAAAATAGACCCCCGGGCCATAGGTTTCACAAGAGGCTTCTCGCATGAAGGCAAATAAGATGGTGGGTGAACAAATTACTGTCGAGCAATTGATAGAAAAGAGCAAAGTTATGACGATATCCAGGGCAATGATTATGCATATAGGCATCACGTCTGTGTCAAGTAGACCGACTCTTGCTTGCATCTACTACTATTACTCCACACATCGACCGCTATCCAGCATGCATCTAGAGTATTAAGTTCATAAAGAACGGAGTAAGGCCTTAAGTGAGATGACATGATGTAGAGGGATAAACTCAAGCAATATGATGAAAACCCCATCTTTTTATCCTTGATGGCAATAATACAATACGTGTCTCGCTACCCCTACATTGTCACTGGGTGAAATCACGCAAGATTGAACCCAAAACTGAGCACCTCTCCCATTGCGAGAAATACCAATCTAGTTGGCCAAACAAAACCGATAATTCAAAGAGAAAAACAAATATAACAAATCATGCATATAAGAATTCAGAGAAGATTCAAATAATATTCATAGATAATCTGATCATAAATCCACAATTCATCGGATCTCGACAAACGCACCGCAAAAGAAGATTACATCGGATAGATATCCAAGAACATCGAGGAGAACATGGTATTGAGAATCAAAGAGAGAGAAGAAGCCATCTAGCTACTAGCTATGGACCTGTAGGTCTGAGGTAAACTACTCATTCTTCATCGAAGGGCAATAGGGTTAATTTACAAGCCCTCCGTGATCGAATCCCCCTCCATCAGATCGTTGGAAAAGGCCCCAAGATGGGATCTCACGGGTATAGAAGGTTGCAGCAGTGGGAAAGTGTTTTCGTGGCTCCCCCTGAGGGTTCTGGAATATATATGAATTTATAGGACAAAGAGGTAGGTCAGGGGACTCCCGAGGGGGCCACAAGGTAGGCCCCCCCTAGGGCGCCGTCCACCCTTACCGCCGCCTCGCGGGACTTCTGGCTTGGAGTCCAAGTCCTACGGGTGTCTTCTGGTCCAAAATCATCGCAAAGTTTTATTCCGTTTGGACTCCGTTTGATATAACTTTTCTGCCAAACTCAAAAACAAGGAAAAAAATAGAAACTAGCACTGGGCTCTGGGTTAATAAGTTAGTCCCAAAAATAATATAAAATAGCATATTAATGCATATAAAACATCCAAAACAGATAATATAATAGCATGGAATAATCAAAAATTATAGATACATTGGAGATGTATCAAGCACCCCCGAGCTTAATTCATGCTCATCCTCGAGTAGGTAAATGATAAAAATAGAATTTTTGATGTGGAATGCTACCTAATATATTTATCCATATGTATTTTTCTTTATTATGGCATGAATATTCAGATCCATAAGATTCAAAATAAAAGTTTAATATTGACATAAAAACAATAATACTTCAAACATACAAACAATGCAATCATGTCTTCTCAAAATAACACGGCCAAAGTAATTTATCCCTGCAAAATCATATAGTCTGCCTATGCTCCATCTTCATCACACAAATTATTAAATCATGCACAACCCCGATGACAATCCAATCAATTGTTTCTTACTTTTGATGTTCTCATTTTTTCAACTTTCGTGCAATACATGAGCGTGAGCCATGGATATAGCAATATAGGTGGAATAGAATATGGTGGTTGTGGAGAAGACAAGAAGAAGGAGATAATCTCACATCAACTAGGCGTATCAATGGGCTATGGAGATGCCCATCAATAGATATCAATGTGAGTGAGTAGAGATTGCCATGCAACCGATGCACTAGAGCTATAAGTGTATGAAAGCTCAAAAAGAAACTAAGCGGGTGTGCATCCAACTAGCTTGCTCACGAAGACCTAGGGCAATTTGAGGAAGCCCATCATTGGAATATACAAGCCAAGTTCTATAATGAAAAATTCCCACTAGTATATGAAAGTGACAAAATAGGAGACTCTCTATAATGATGATCATGGTGCTACTTTGAAGCACAAGTGTGGAAAAAGGATAGTAACATTGTCCCTTCTCTCTTTTCTCTCATTTTTTGGTGGGATTCTTTGGCCTCTTCTATTTATTTTTTAAGTCCGGAGAGTCATCCTAGCTTGTGAGGGAATCATAGCTTCCATCATTCTTTCCTCACATGGGGCAATGCTCTAATAATGATGACCATCACACTTTTATTTACTTACAACTCGATTCTAGAACAAAAATATGACTCTACATGAATGCCTCCGGCAGTGTACCAGGATGTGCAATGACTCAAGAGTGACATGTATAAAAAATATGAAAGGTGCCTTTGCCACAAATATGATGCCAACTACATGATCATGCAAAGAAATATGACAATTATAAAGCGTGTCATAATAAGCGGAATGGTGGAAGTTGTATCGCAATATATCCCGGAATGGCTATGGAAATGCCATAATAGGTAGGTATGGTGGCTGCTTTGAGGAAGGTAATGGTGGGTTTAAAGCACCGGCGAAAGTTGCGCGGTACTAGAGAGGCTAGCAATGGTGGAAGGGTGAGAGTGCGTATAATCCATGGACTCAACATTTGTCATAAAGAACTCACATACTTATTGTAAAAATTTATTAGTTATCGAAACAAAGTAATAGATGCATGCTCCTTGGGGGATAGATTGGTAGTAAAAGACCATCGCTCGTCCCCGACCACCACTCATAAGGAAGATAATCAATAAATAAATCATGCGCTGACTTCATCACATAACGGTTCACCATACGTGCATGCTACGGGAATCACAAACTTTAACAAAAGTATTTCTACCAATCCACAACTACTCATTAGCATGACTCTAATATTATCATCTTTATATCTCAAAACAATCATAAAGAATCAAACTTCTCATAGTATTCAATGCACTTTATATGAAAGTTTTTATTATATCCCTCTTGGATGCCCATCATATTAGGACTAAATTCATAACCAAAGAAAATTACCATGCTGTTTAGAGAGACTCTCAAAATAATATAAATGAAGCAATAGAGTTCAATAATTTCTATAAAATAAAGCCACTGCCGTGCTCTAAAAAGATATAAGTGAAGCACTAGAGCAAAATTGCCTAGCTCAAAAGATATAAGTGAAGCACATAGAGTATTCTAATAAATCACGATTCATGCGTTTCCCTCTCAAAAGGTGTGCATAGAAAGTATGATTGTGTCAAACTAAAAAGCAAAGACTCATATCATACAAGACGCTTCAAGCAAAACACATATCATGTGCTGAATAAAAATATAGCACCAAGTAAATTTATCGATAGACGAAGACGAAAGAGGGGATGCCTTCTAGGGAATCCCCAAGCTTAGGCTCTTGGTTGTCCTTGCATATTACCTTGGGGTGACTTGGGCATCCCAAAGCTTAGGATCTTGCCACTCCTTATTCCATAGTCCATCAAATCTTTACCCAAAACTTGGAAACTTCACAACACAAAACTCAATAGAAAACTCATGAGATCCGTTAGTATAAGAAAATAAATCACCATTTTGGTACTGTTGTGAAATAAATCTTTATTTATATTGGTGTAATATCTACTGTATTCCAACTTCTCCATGGTTCATACCCCTCATACTACCCATAGATTCATCAAAATAAGCAAACAACACATAGAAAACATCATCTGTCAAAAACAAAATAGTCTATAGCAATCTGTAAATCTCAAATACTTCTGTAACTCCAAAAATTCTGAAAAAATAGGACAATGGAGGCAATTTGTATATTAATCTTCGGCAAAATGAATCAATATTTTATCGCTCTTACGTTAATAATAAAAATTATTTTACTGGGCGCAAAAGTTTCTGTTTTTCATCAAGATCAAATGAACTATCACCGTAAGCCATCCCAAAGATCTTACTTGGCACAAACACTAATTAAAACATGAGAACACATCTAACCAGAGGTAATGATGTGTATTTTATTCAAGAACAGTAGAAAAACAAAAAAACATATAAATGAAATTGGGTTGCCCCCCAACAAGCGCTATTTTTTAACGCACCTAGCTAGGCATTGATAATTTTAATGATGCTCACATGAAAGATAGCAATTGAAACACAAAGAGTGCATCATAAAACATGTGACAAACAAGTTTCAGTCTAACATGCTTCCTATGCATAGGGATTTTATAAGTAAACAAATTATCAAGATAAGCAAAAACTACCATATGCAAGGAAGAAGCAAGAAACAATAGCAATCTCAACATAACGAGAGGTACTTTTGTAACATGAAAATTTCTACAACCATATTTTCCTATCTCATAATAATTACATGTGAGATCATATTCAAATTCAACAATATAAATATCACATAAAATATTCTCTTCATGATCCACATGCATGCAAAGTTGACACTCTTCCAAAATAGCGGCATTATCAACAAATAAAGTCATGAGCTCTCCAAGCCCACTTTTATCAAAAATTTCACGAGATTGAACACTATCCAAATATGTGGGATCACTTTTACTTAAAGTTGACACTCTTCCAAACCCACTTTCAATATTATCGCAAACATATTCATCATGAGGCTTTAATAAATTTTTGAGATCAAAAGAAGAGTCACCCCAATCATGATCATTGCAATAAGTAGCGGACATAGCAAAACTAGCATCCCCAAGCTTAGGGTTTTGCATATCATTAACACAATTGACATTAATAGAATTTATAATAACATCATTGCAATCATGCTTTTCCTTCAAGGAGCTATCGTGAATCACTTCATAAATTTCTTCTTTCAACACTTCATCACAATTTTCAGATTCACGAATTTCAAGCAAAACCTCATAAAGATAACCTAGTGCACTCAACACACTAGCAATTGGTTCATCATAATTGGATTTTTTAAAAAGATTAGCAAGTGGATGAGGATCCATATCAATAGATTTTTAACAAGCAAAGATGCAAGCAAGTAGATGGCACATGGCAACACAAGCATACATAAGATCGAACGAGAAAAGGCAAACGAAAAAGAGGGCGAAATAAAAAACGACAAATCTCTTTGTATTTTTCTGAAAATCATTTTAGAAGTGGGGAGAGGAAAACGAGAGGCAAATGGCAAATAATGTAATGCAAGAGATGAGAGTGTATGATGGGTACTTGGTAGGCTTGATGTAGACCTCCCCGACAACGGCACCAGAAATTCTTCCTGCTACTTCTTGAGCTTGTGTTGGTTTGTCCCTTGAAGAGGAAAGGGTGATGTAGCAAAGTAGAGATAAGTATTTCCCTCAGTTAGAGAACCAAGGTATCAATCTAGTAGGAGGTACAAGCAAGTCACCAATCTATTCACCTGCACAAACAATCAAACACTTGCACCCAACGCGTTAAAAGGGTTGTCAATCCCTTCACAGTGCCAAATGCCAGTTGCTGTTTTCGCATGTTTTTTACATCACAGGAAATCAATATCAAACGGAGTCCAAACGCAACGAAACTTTTTGTGGATTTTTTTGGACCAAAAGACATCCAATGGGCCAGAGAAGCGCCTGGGGGGTGCTCCGAGGGGAGCACAACCCACCAGGGCGTGCGTGGAGGCTCAGGCGCGCCCTGGTGGGGTGTGCCCACCTTGGGTGCCTCCAGGACCGCCTCTTTACTCTATAAATACCCCAATATTCCAAAAACCCTAGGGGAGTCGACGAAAATCAATTCCAGCTGTCGCAAGTTCCAGAAACACCAGATCCAATCTAGACACCATCATGTCCATTGGTGCCTCTCTGATGATGCGTGCGTAGTCTTTTCTAGACCTTCGGGGCCGTACTTAGTAGCTAGATGGCTTCCTCTCTCTCGTTTGATTCTCAATACAATGGTCTCTTGGAGATCCATATGATGCAATTATTTTTGCCATGTGTTTGTTGGGATCCGATGAACTTTGAGTTTATGATTAGATCTATCTTTTTATCCATGAAAGTTATTTGAGTCTTTTGATCTCTTATATGCATGATTGCTTATAGCCTCATATTTATTCTCCGATATTTGTTTTTTTGGCCAACTTGATTTGTTTATCTTGCAATGGGAAGAGGTGCTTTGTGATGGGTTCGATCTTATGGTACTTGATCCCAGTGACAGAAGGGGAACCGACACGTATGTATCATTGCTATTAAGGATAACAATATGGGCTCTATTTCTACATAAATATATCTTGTCTACATCATGTCATCGTTCTTATTGCATTACTCCTTTTCTCCATGAACTTAATACACTAGATGCATGCCGGATAGCGGTCGATGTGTGGAGTAATATTAGTAGATGCAGACAGGAGTCGGTCTACTAATCTTGGACGTGATGCCTATATAATGATCATTGCCTGGATATCGTCATGATTATTCGAAGTTCTATCAATTGCCCAACAGTAATTCATTTACCCACCGCTTGCTATTTTTCTCGAGAGAAGCCACTAGTGAAACCTATGGCCCCCGAGTCTCTTCCTTAATATATTTGCCTTTTTTATCTATTTTTATTTGCTTTTATTTTCAGACCTATTAAACCAAAAATACAATAATACCTTGCTGCAATTTATTTTATTTGGCATCCGATCTATCAAATTATTACAACTCACTCACGTCCGTTTGCCAATTTCTGGCGCCGTTACCCGAAAGGGATTGATAACCCCTTTAACACGTCGGGTTGCGAGTATTTGTTATTTGTGTGCGGGTGCTATTTACGTAGTGTTGCTTGGTTCTCGTACTGGTTCGATAACCTTGGTCTCATCACTGAGGAAAATACCTACCGTCGCTGTGCTGCATCATCCCTTCCTCTTTGGGGAAATACCGACGTAGTTCTAGCAGACATCAATAAACTCAAGCAATATGTTGAAAACCCCATCTTTTTATCCTTTATGGCAACAATACAATATGTGTCTCGCTACCCCTACTTCGTCACTTGGTGAAATCACACAAGATTGAAACCAAAACTGAGCACCTCTCCCATTGCAAGAAATACCAATCTAGTTTGCCAAACCAAACAGATAATTCAAAGAGAAATACAAAGATATCAAATCATGCATATAAGAATTCAGAGAAGATTCAAAAATATTCATAGATAACCTGATCATAAATCCACAATTCATTGGATCTCGACAAATACACCTCAAAAGAAGATTACATCGGATAGATCTCCAAGAACATCGAGGAGAACATGGTATTGAGAATCAAATAGAGAAAAGAAGCCATCTAGCTACTAGCTAGCGACCCATAGGTCTGAGGTAAACTACTCACGCTTCATCGAAAAGGGCAATAGGGTTGATGTAGAAGCCCTCCGTGATTGAATCCCCCTCCCGCAGATTGCTGGAAAAGGCCCCAAGATGGAATCTCACGGGTATAGAAGGTTGCGATGGTGGAAAAGTGTTTTCGTGCCCCCCTTGAGGGTTCTGGAATATATGTGAGTTTATAGGACAAAGAGGTAGGTCAGGGAACTCCCGAGGGGGCCACAAGGTAGGTGCCCCCCCTACGGTGTGCCCTCCACCCTTTCCACCACCACACGGATCTTCTGACTTGGAGTCCAAGTCCTACGAGTGTCTTCTGGTCCAAGAAAAATCATCGCAAAGTTTTATTCCGTTTGGACCCCGTTTGATATTCCTTTTCTACAAAACTCAAAAACAAGAAAAAACAGAAACTGTCACTGGGCTCTGGGTTAATAAGTTAGTCCCAAATATAATATAAAATAGCATATTAATGCATATAAAACATCCAAAACAGATAATATAATAGCATGGAACAATCAAAAATTATAGATATGTTGGAGACATATCAATTACGCCCATTGTGTGAAGGAGACCCGAGTACTGGCAAGTCAGCTTGTCGAGGAAATGGAATTGAAGAAATATCTGCTGGCTTATGATGGCAGAAACACACGAATTCTGCCACCAATACTGAAATCTTTTGACTTGACTACACAATGGCGTAAGCATCTCTCCGTCCCTGATGTTGAACCATCTCATATCTTGCATGACGAAGCTGTCTTCCAAGCCTTAACGGATGTCAACTGGAATTTGGACAATCTTTAGATCCAAAATGCAGAAGAGTCGGCGCAGGATAACCCAGAGGCGTCAACTACAAGGGGCCATCAAGAAGCTGACCCGGAGGGGACCAACTTGGATGGCAAAAAAATCCACAAATTTATAATTGGTACGAAATAACCCGACGACTTATCCACTGGCGACTTATAGTCATGATAGTTGATTGCTCAAAAGAATTTGTGAATTGATAATCTTGGCGACTCATGGTCAATAGAATCTCAATACTCATCACAAGCAACCTGGAGTTCTTTTGACCCGGAGACGTATAGTCATCGCCATAATGTGATAAAGAGCAAAAGATTCCTGCAGAAACAGAGAACCAATACTTACATATAAATATTGAATGAATTAGAAGTCGGCTTTCGAGGCTCGACAAAAAGACTGCTTTCGAGGCTCAAGTCTTGCTTCAGTGAAGCTGGCATGATAGACTTGGTTTATCCTCGCTTTCTGTAAGCCAACTCTCACATGACTTAAGTCGCCGTTTTAACCTTGACGAGTTCAGGGTCGTAAGATTGACTGTCAAGAGTACGACATGTCATCTTTATGGAGTAGCATCAAGCAGATAGGCAGGTTAAACCAAATTTATTATGGTGTTTTTGCCGGGTCAAGAGGGTGAGAAAGCTAAACTTGGTGAGTTGGAAACCCCCAAGTGACCTATGATCAACAAATAAAAGACTCATGCACAATATATGAGATGAAACAACAAAGGCCCCGAGTTTCCATGATGTCATGTTTATTATATTTGATCATAAAAAGATATATACATGATATAGATATGTACAATGACTGGCGCCAGTGGCTTAAGTATAGTAAGGCCGAAGATGAGCAATATTCCAGGGCTTCTTGGTATCCTCCTCAGAGGTGCGTGACTTGTTGTGTTCACGTATGTCGATGAGATAATACGACCCGTTGTTGAGGTTCTTTCTAACCACAAAGGGCACTTCCCAAGGAGGTGAAAGCTTATGCATGCATGTGGAATCAAATGGAGCACTAAGTCACCCTCCTAGAAAGTGCGGCTTCGAACCCTACGACTATGATAACGACGTAGGTCTTGCTGGTAAATCACAGATCGAGCCGCCGCAAGATGACATTCTTCTTCCAAGGCATCCAAGGCATTCTGACGAGCCGTCTCATTATCTGTTTCGACATAAGACGCCACTCTGGGCAAGTTATGCTAGATGTCACTTGGGAGAACCGCCTCTACGCAATAAACCATGAAGAACGACATGTAGCCTGTTGATTTGTTGGGTGTAGTCCTTATGCTCGAAAGAACTACAGGAAGCTCCTCAACCCAACAACCTGGAGTGCACTCCAAAGGAACCATGAGCCGGGGCTTGATTCCTCATAATATCTCCTGGTTAGCACGCTCGGCTTGGCCATTGGATTGTGGATGAGCCACCGATGAAACATCAAGCCGGATGTGTTCCCTTTGACAGAACTCTTTCATAGCACCCTTAGACAGATTTTTCCCATTAGTAGTGATGATACTATGATGATAACCAAATCGGAAGATTAGCTTCTTCACAAACTGAACTGCAGTCGCCGCCTCACGATTGCCGACTGGCTTTGCTTCAACACACTTTGTAAATTTGTCGACTGCAACCAAAAGGTGAGTCTTCTTGTCCTTAGACCTCTTGAATGGCCCAACCATATCAAGCCCCCAGACTAGAAACGGCCAAGTTATTGGGATCATCCGCAATTCCTGAGCCGGCACATGAGCTTGTCATGCAAACTTCTGGCAACCATCGCACTTGCGAACAATATCTTCTGCATCAGTGTGAGCCGTCAACCAGAAAAAATTGTGTCGAAAAGCCTTGGCCACTAAAGATCTTGACCCGACATGATGACCACAATCCCTCACCTGAATTTCTTGGAGAATCTCACAGCCTTCCTCAGGGGAAACAGAACGTTGGAACACGCGACTCACACGACATGTGTGTAACTCGCCATCGACAATTGTCATGGACTTAGACCGCCTTGTAATATGTCACGCCACAATTTCACCTTCTGGCAGCTCACCCCAACCCAGGTAAGCCAGGTAAGGCATTGTCCAATCTGGAATAGCACACAGAGCCGCCACCAACTATCCTTCCGTGTCAGGAATAGCCAGATCTTCCTCTGAAGGCAACTTGACACAAGGGTTATGCAGCACATCAAGGAACACATTAGGGGGAACCGGCTTACACTGAGAACCCAACAGGGACAAAGCATCAGCCGCCTCATTATGCCGCCGGTCTGTGTGATCCACCTGATAACCTTTGAAACGACCTGCAATATTGGTCACTACTTGAAAATAAGCCGCCATGAGCGGGTCTTTAGAATCCCACTTTCCTGAAACTTGTTGTGCAACGAGATCTGAATCGCCAAGGCATCTAACTCGGCTCAAGTTCATCTCCTTGGCCATGTGGAGCCCATGTAGCAAGGCTTCTTACTCATCTGCATTATTAGTATAGAGAAACATAAGCCTCAAGACATAACAAAATTGATCACCTCGTGAGGAAGATAAAATTACTCCAGCTCCTGAGCTTTCCAATTGCCTTGAACCATCAAAGTGTATCGTCCAATATGTATTATCCGGCTTCTCCTTAGATGCTTGGAGTTTCGTCCAATCATTGATAAAATCCACTAGAGCCTAAGACTTGATGGCGGTCCTACGCACATATTTCAGATGATGCGGCCCAAGCTCAATTGCCCACTTAGCAACTCAGCCAGTGGCTTCTCTATTTTGAATGATATCCCCTAGAGGAGCTGAACTGACCATAGTGATTGGATTCCCAAGGAAATAATGCTTCAGCTTACGGCTAGCCATGAACACCCCAAACACTAACTTCTGCCAATGTGGGTATCTCTCCTTGGACTCCGTCAAGACTTCACTGACCTAATAAACCGGCCGCTGGACTAGATACTCTTTGCCTGCCTCCTTGTGCTCCACGACAACTAATATGCTTACAGCCTTATTATTAGCCACCACGTATAGGAGCATATGCTCTTTGTCGATCAGAGCAGCCAATAGGGGTGGCTTAGCTAGCTGCTTTTTAAGTGCCTCGAATGCCTCATTAGCAGCCTCACTCAGAAAAAATGATCAGTCTTCTTCATCATCTGATACAAGGGAATCACTTTCTCACCCAGGCGACTTATAAACCGGCTTAGGGCTGCAGTACGACCTGTCAGGCGTTGAACGTCATTGATACAGGCCGGCTTAGACAGAGAGGTGATAGCCTATAACGCCCTCGATGCGGCTATATCTCCCACGTGTCGAAGCACGACTTAGAGGCATAACCGCATTGAAAGCAATGTCGCAAGTGAGGTAATCTTCACACAACCCATGTAATACATAAGGGAAAGAGATACATAGTTGGCTTAAAATCACCACTTCACACAATTACATGAAAAACATTACATCATCCAGATACACTCAAGGTTCGACTACGGAACCAAAATAAAAGAAGACTACCCCAAATGCTAAACAGATCCCCGATCGACCCCAACTAGGCTCCACTAGTGATCAACTAGAACGAAACAACACAAAGGACAAGATCTTCATCGAGCTCCTCCTTGAGCTTGGTTGCGTCACCTGCACGATATCATCGGCACCTGCAAACTGGTTTTGGAAGTATCTGTGAGTCACGGGGACTCAGCAATCTCGCACACTCGCGATCAAGACTATTTAAGCTTATAGGTGGGGAAAAGGTATGAGGTGGAGCTGCAGCAAGCGACTAGCATATATGGTGGCTAACATACGCAAATGAGAGCGAGAAGAAAAGGCAAAGCACGATCGAGAAACTCTGATCAAGAAGTGATCCTAGAACAACCTACGTCAAGCATTACTCCAACACCGTGTTCACTTTCACGGTAACACACACAGTTGATGTATTTTAATTTAAGATCAACTTTAGGTTTTCTACAACCGGACATTAACAAATTCCCATCTGCCCATAACCGCGGGCACGGCTTTCGGAAGATCAATCCCTGCAGGGGTGTCCCAACTTAGCCCATCACAAGCTCTCACGGTCAACGAAGGATATTCCTTCTCCCAAGACAAACCGATCAGACTCAGCATCCCGGTTACAAGACATCCTCGACAATGGTAAAACAAGTCCAGCAACACCGCCCGAATGTGCTGACAAATCTCGATAGGAGCTGCACATATCTCGTTCTCAGGGCACACTCAGATGAGACATCCTACGAGTAAAACCAACCCTCAAGTTGCCCCGAGGTGGCCCCGCGGTCTACTCGGTCGGACCAACACTCAGAGGAGCACTGGCCCAGGGGGGTTTAAATAAAGATGACCCTTGAGTCTGCAGAACCCAGGGGAAAGAGAAAGGCTAGGTGGCGAATGGTAAAACCAATGTTGGGCATTGCTGGAGGAGTTTTATTCAAGGCAAACTATCAAGGGGTTCCCATTATAACCCAACCGCGTAAGGAACGCAAAATCTGGGAACATAACACCGATATGACAGAAACTAGGGCGGCAAGAGTGGAACAAAACACCAGGCATAAGGCCGAGCCTTCCACCCTTTACCAAGTATATAGATGCATTAACTAAATAAGAGATATTGTGATATCCCAACAAAATATCCATGTTCCAACAAGGAACCAACTCCAATCTTCACTTGCAACTAACAACGCTATAAGAGGGGCTGAGCAAAATGGTAACATAGCCAAACAACGGTTTGCTAGGACAAGGTGGGTTAGAGGCTTGGCTTAACAAAATGGGAGGCATGATAAGCAAGTGGTAGGTATCGCAGCATAGGCATAGCAAAAGAGCGAGCAACTAGCAAGCAAAGATAGAAGTGATTTCGAGGGTATGGTCATCTTGCCTGAAATCCCGCAAGGAAGAAGAACGAGTCCATGAAGAAGACAAACAGACATAGTCGAACGGGTCCTCACAAATGCGACGTTATCGTAACCAACCCGAAGAAGCAACACCGGAAAGAAGCACACAACATAGTAAACAACCAACACACGAACATGGTATGATATGTGGGATGTGGTATGTGATGCATATGCATGATTTGGACATGAGTGATTGAACCTGGCCTCAACATGGAAATCCAAGAGTGCCACTCGAAAGGTGAGGTGATTTCGGTTGAAATCGGTATAAAGATCACCGGAATCGGATGCACGGTTTGGAAATGGCAAGCAAAACAAATATGGCACCGGTCTGCGATAAACAGCAAGTAGCCATCTAAATGCATCAAGATAAATATGCTACGGCACTCAAACATGATAATAAAATACATGGCAGGGATCCACTCATGATGCTTGACAAACGATGAACACTGAGCTACGGATAATTCACTTATTAACAGGTTCAAACAAGCATGGCAAAAGTGCAAATGATAACAGGTTTCAGACTTTGTGAAATTAACACAAGTCTGGAATTTATCATCAGGAAGCAATCTTTAGAGAATGAAAACTACATGCTACAGGAACATATCATGGCAAAGCAAGGCATGGAACGAAACTACTCTAAGCATATAACAAAAGTCCCTTAGTGACCATGAGCCAAAAGGGATCAGAAAAATACAATTGCAAGCATGTGAACATAGCAAAAATATAAACAGATTCAGACTTAATGAAAAATTGGAGCATGCAAAACAGATTAGCAAGTAGGCATGTTTACGAGCTCAATGCACTCACTACAGAGCATGGCATGAAAAACTAAGCATACATCCATCAAGAAGACATGTCATAGAAGCTAGACATGGCAAGAACAACAACATAGCATGCACGGATCAATAGCAACATCCTCGGCAAAATTGCTAAACACGTCAACAATCTGCCAGGATCATTTTATAGCAAAAGTAGAGCTCGATTGACTCAAGCTAGGGTGATCCATAATTGCAAACAAAGACATGGATGGATATAGCACCACAATATTAATAAAACATCCTTACTGATCATCCTCAAAATAGGCACGGATCATTAGGAAACAACATGAACATATGGCATAAAGACAAAAACAGGACAAGGACTTAGTGAAATTATAAGTCCCTGAAATCAGCACTACCGATTAGGCTACTTTGCATGCTTGTGCTAGTCACCACAAAGATCACAAAAATAAATGGCATACACCCCTGTAAAGATGGCATGGCATTCTACAAAACACATGTAGAGCTCAGGATCATCGCATGCACACATTAATCATGGCAAAAATGACAAAAGGCTATTTGCTGAAACAGATCTGACATATTCCTCACATAGCCCTCTTCCAACATAATTTCGGGAATCAAGATGAGCTCAAATGAAAATGACGCAATGAGATGAAATGATGTACTCGTTGAGATGAACATTTTGATATGCTACACGTATGAATCGGAGCTACGGATGCAGAGTTATGGCATGTCAAAGTATGCAAAATACTAGGGTTTCGGGAGGAAAAAGTCAACTGAGGCAAACGAATCTGGATCTGGATCTCGCGGCATGCGAACCGAGGCGGCCGGAAAAGTGCTCGCCGGAGTGCTTGCCGGCGTCGTTGAGCGGAGGTGGCCGGAGGGAGCTGCGAGGACGAGGTTGGCCGGAGGTGGCGCGGCTCGCCGGCGACGTGGCGGAGGCGAGGGCGACCGGTGGTGGCGCCGCGAGGTCCGGCCGGCGAGGGTCGGTGCGGGGGCGGCCGGCAATGGCGCCGCGGTGGCCGGCGCGCTCTCCGGGCGGCGGCACAAGGAAGGTAGGCGGCGGCGCGGACGGGTCCTGCTCCCAGGCGGCGGGGCGCGGACGACGGGCCGAGAGGGCCCCGCACGGGCTCACGGGCCCTGCGGATCCGGTGAAGTGGGCACGGGGCGGCGGCCAACGGGGGCGCGACACGTGGCGGCGGCGGAGCGAAATGGACGTGTCCGGCCGGTCGGAAAATTGTCCGGCGGCGCGTGGTGGGGGAGGGGACTAGGGTTTCGTCCGGATTTCGGGGAAGGGGTCTATATATAGAGGTAGAGGGAGATAGGAAGCCCCAAATGAGGTGCGGTTTTCGGCCACGCGATCATGATCGAACGCTCTAGATGATGGAGAGGGTTTAGGTGGGTTTTGGGCCAGTTTGGAGAGGTGTTGGGCTGCAACACACATGAGGCCTTTTCGGTCCCTCGGTTAACCGTTGGAGTATCAAACGACGTTCAAATGGCACGAAACTTGACAGGCGGTCTACCGGTAGTAAACCAAGGCCGCATGACAAGTCTCGGTCCAATCCGAAAATGTTTAACACCCGCACACGAAAAGAGGTAGAAAGGGACACCGGGTGACATAGGAGCGCTAGATTGCAAAACGGACAACGGGGAAAATGCTCGAATGCATGAGACGAACATGAATGCAAATGAAATGCACATGATGACATGATATGAGATGCATGACACGCAAGCAATGACAAGGCAACAACAGCGAATAACTGGAGGACACCTGGCACATCGGTCTCGGGGCGTCACATAGCCTCAATCTTCTATGGGTTAGCTTCAATGCCCCTTTATGAAACCAAAAAATCTTGCAATTTTTGTACAAGTACACCAAAAACGCACTTGGTCGGGTTAAGCATCATCTTGTACACTCAGAGATTATCAAAGGTTTCCTTCAAGTCATCCAGCAAGGTTTCCTTCTTCCTAGACTTAACCAAATGTCGTCCAATCTGCCTATGAAAGAAATTCTGAACACATCACTGGTAAGTCGCCTGAGCACTCTTGAGCTCAAAAGGCATAGACACATAACAGAAAGCTCCAAAGGGCATGATGAAGGTTGTTTTCTCCTAATCCTCAACTGCCATCTTGATCTGATGATAACCAGAATAAGCATCCAGGAAACATAGGCTCTCACAACCTGTCGTGGCATCAATGATCTGGTCGATACGGGGGAGAGCAAACGGATCAGCTGGACAAGCCTTGTTAAGGTCTGTGTAATCAACACACATACGCCAAGTGCCATTCTTCTTGAGCACAAGCATAGGGTTAGGCAACCACTGAGGGTGAAAAACTTCAACTATGAACCCGGCAACCAAAAGCCGGGCCACATCTTCTCCAATGGATTTACACCTCTCCTCATTAAAATGACGGAGGAACTGTCCGAACAGGTTTAATCTTATGATCCACATTAAGGTGGTGCTTAGCGAATTCTCTCGACACACCAGGTATGTCAGAAGGTTTCCATGCAAAGATGTCCCGATTCTCACGGATGAACTCGATGAGCGCGCTTTCCTATTCGGGATCTACCCTAGTCCCAATGGTGAACTACTAAGAAGAATCACCAGGAACAAAATCAACTTGTTGCGTGTCCTTTGCCGACTAAAATTTGAGCAGAGGGTCCTTCTCAGTGGTGGGCTTTTTCAGAGGGGTCATGCCAGTCGGGTCAACATTGTCTTTATAAAACTTGAGTTCCGCGGTAGCACAAGCTGTCTCTCTGCATAAGCAGCATCTCCTTCATCACATTCTAGGGCTATATTATGATCCCCATGAACTGTGATCTTCCCTCGCGGCCCTGGCATCTTAAGCTGCAAATATATATAACAAGGGTGAGCCATGAATTTGGCGTAAGCTGATATGTCTCCAATGTATCTATAATTTTTTCATTGTTTCATGCTATTATATTATCTGTTTTAGATGTTTTATATTCATTATTATGCTATTTTATATTATTTTTGGGACTAACCTATTAACCTAGAGCTCAGTGCCAGTTTCTGTTTTTCCTTGTTTTTTAGCTTCACAGAAAAGGAATATCAAACATAGTCCAAACGGAATAAAACTTTCGCGATGATTTTTCATGGACCAAAAGACACCCAGGAGACTTGGAGTGCAAGTCAGAAGAGCCAAGAGGCGGCGTCAAGGGTGGAGGGCGCGCCCTAGGGGGCGCCCCTACCTTGTGCGACCCTCGGTGCCCTCCTGACCTAGTTCTTCCTCCTATATATTCGCATATATTCCCGAACCTCCAAAAGCATCCAGGAAAACACTTTTCCACCACTGCAACCTTCTGTTCCCGTGAGATCCCATCTTGGGGACTTTCTGGCATCCTGTTGGAGGGGGATTCAATCATGGAGGGCATCTACATCAACTTCATTGCCCTTTCGATGAAGCGTGAGTAGTTTACCTCAAACCTATAGGTCCATAGCTAGTAGCTAGATGGCTTCTTCTCTCTCTTTGATTCTCAATACCATGTTCTCCTCAATATTCTTGGAGATCTACCCAATGTAATCTTCTTTTGCGGTGTGTTTGTCGATATATGATGAATTGTGGATTTACGATCAGATTATCTATGAATATTACTTGAATCTTATCTGAATTCTTATATGCATGATTTGATATCTTTGTATTTCTCTTTGAACTATTGGCTTGGTTTGCCCAACTAGATTGGTTTTTCTTGCAATGGGAGAAGTGCTTAGCTTTGGGTTCAATCTTGCAATGTCCTCACCCAGTGACAAAGTAGGGGTAGCGAGGCACGTATTGAATTGTTGCCATCGAGGATAAAAATATGGGGTTTACATCATATTTCTTGAGTTTATTCCTCTACATCATGTCATCTTACTTAAAGCGTTACTCTGTTCTTTATAAACTTAATACTCTAGATGCAGGCATGAGTCGGTCGATGTGTGGAGTAATAGTAGTAGATGCAGGCAGGAGTCGGTCTACTTGACATGGACGTGATGCCTATATTACATAATCGTTGCCTTGGATATCGTCGTAACTATGTGCTTTTCTATCAATTGCTCGACAGTAATTTGTTCACCCAACGTATTATTTGCCTTCATGAGAGAAGCCTCTAGTGAAACCTATGGCCCACGGGTCTATTTTCCATCATATTAGTTTCTGATCTACTATTTTGCAATCTTTTATTTCCAGATCTATAAACCAAAAAAATCCAAAATACTTAGTTATCTTTTGTTTAGTTTTATTTATCTCTATCAGATCTCATCTTTGCAAGTGACCGTGAAGGGATTAACAACTCCTTTATCACGTTGGGTGCAAGTGTTTGATTGTTTGTGCAGGTATTGGTGATATGCGCGTTCTTCTCCTACTGGATTGGTACCTTGGTTCTTAACTGAGGGAAATACTTGTCTCTACTGTGTTGCATCACCCTTTACTCTTCAAGGGAAAAACCAACGCAAGCTCAAGAAGTAGCAGGAAGAATTTCTGGCATCATTGCTGGGGAGATCTACGCCAATTCAAGATCTACATCAAGCCTACCAAGTACCCACCATAAACTCTCATCTCTTGCATTACATTATTCGCCATTTGCCTCTCGTTTTCCTCTCCCCCACTTCTAAAATGATTTTTGAAAAGATTTGCCCTTTTCTTCGCCCTTCTTCTGTTCATCTTTTCGTTTGCCTGCCCGTGTGTTGGTGTGTTTGCCTACCTTTATGGCTCAACCAAAGAATGTTGATCCTTACTATAGGAGGTTAGAAGAAATTGAAAATAATGTCAGGAGCTTCATGTCTTTACAATTTGAGCATAATACTTTCTTTAGAAATGAGCTCAAGGAGCAGAAAACTTTTTTGGAGTATACGAATAAAGAGCTTGATGATATGTCTATGGAATTTTATGGTTTTAAATCTCATTTTGCTCATCTTGAAAATTTAGTAGGCCAAATTTCTGATAAACAAGCTACTTTAGTAAACAAGATGGCTGCTAAACCGGAGTCTTTAAATAATGATGAAGATCTTAAAGTGATTGATGTGACTCCTATTGAATCTTTGTTTTCTAAAATAAATCTTGATAAAGATGGGACTGGAGATGAGTCAACTTTAGCTAGAAGGCGTCCCAATGATTTAGAGTTTATAGATCTTGATGCAAAAATTGATAAAAGTGGGATTGGAGAGGTCAAAACTTTAAGTAGCAATGAACCCACTCTTTCGAATTCCAAGGAATTTAATTATGATAATTGTTCTTTAATATATTGTATTTCCTTGTTGCAATCCATGTTGAATTCTCCTCATGCTTATAATCAAAATAAAGCTTTTACTAAACATATTGTTGACACTATGATGAAATCTTTTGAGGAAAAGCTTGAATTGGAAGTTTCTATTCCTAGAAAACTTTATGATGAGTGGGAACCAGATTAAGATTAAAGATTATGAGTGCCATGCTTTGTGTGATTTGGGTGCTAGCATTTCCACGATTCCAAAAACTTTATGTGATGTGTTAGGTTTCCGTGAATTTGATGATTGTTCTTTAAATTTGCATCTTGCGGATTCCACTATTAAGAAACCTATGGGAAGGATTAATGATGTTCTTACTGTTGCAAATAGGAATTATGTGCCCGTAGATTTCATTTTTTTGATATGGACTGCAATCCTACATGTCGTATTATTCTTGGTAGACCTTTTCTTAGAACGATTGGTGTAATGATTTATATGAAAGAAGGAAACATTAGATTTCAATTTGCGTTAAGGAAGGGCATGGAACACTTTCCTAGAAAGAAAATTAAGTTGCCATATGAATCTATTATGAGAGCTACTTATGAATTGCATAACAAAGATTACAATACTTAGATCTATGTTTTTGCGCTTAGCTAAGGGCATTAAACAATAGGGCTTGTTGGGAGGAAACTCAATTTTATTTTTGTTCTTGCTTTTTTGGTCCTGTTTTTAAATAAATAATTCATCTATCCTCTGGTTAGATGTGTTTTTATGTTTTAATTAGTGTTTGTTCCAAGTAAGACCTTTGGGATGGCTTATGGTGATAGTTGATTTGATCTTGCTGAAAAATAGAAACTTTTGCGCTCAGGAAAATAATTCTCATTTTTAACATAAGCGTGATAAAATACTTATTCTTTTTGCAGAAGATTAATATAAAAATTTCCCAAGCTGTACAAATTTTTCAGAATTTTTGGAGTCATAGAAGTATTCAAGAGTTACAGATTGCTACAGCTATTCTGTTTTTGACAGATTCTGTTTTCTTTGTGTTGTTTGCTTATTTTGATGAATCTATGGGTAGTATCGGGGGGTATGAACCATGGAGAAGTTGGAATACAGTAGATATTACACCAATATAAATAAAGAATGAGTTCACAGTACCATAAGTGGTGATTTATTTTCTTATACTAACGGATCTCATGAGATTTTCTGTTGAGTTTTGTGTTCTGAAGTTTTCAAGTTTTGGGTAAAGATTTGATGGACTATGGAATAAGGAGTGGAAAGAGCCTAAGCTTGGGGATGCGCAAGGCACCCCAAGGTAATATTCAAGGGCACCAAGAGCCTAAGCTTGGGGATGCCCCGGAAGGCATCCGCTCTTTCGTTTTCGTCTATCGGTAACTTTACTTGAGGCTATATTTTTATTCACCACATGATATGTGTTTTTCTTGGAGCGTCTTGTATGATATGAGTCTTTACTTTTTAGTTTGCCACAATCATCCTTGCTGTGCACACCTTTTGAGAGGGACCCGCATGAATCGTGATTTATTAGAATACTCTATGTGCTTCACTTATATCTTTTGAGCTAGGCAATTTTGCTCTAGTGCTTCACTTATATCTTTTTAGAGCACGACGGTGGTTTTATTTTATAGAAATTGTTGAACTCTCATGCTTCACTTATATTATTTTGAGAGTCTCTTTAAACAGCATGGTAATTTGCTTTGGTTATGAATTTAGTCGTAATATGATAGGCATCCAAGAGGGATATAATAAAAACTTTCATATAAAGTGCATTGAATACTAGGACAAGTTTGATTCCTTATGATTGTTTTGAGATATGAGGATGGTGATATTAGAGTCATGCTAGTAAGTAATTGTGGATTTTATAAATAGTTGTGTTAAAGTTTGTGATTCCCGTAGCATGCACGTATGGTGAACTGTTATGTAACAAAGTTGGACCATGAGGTATTTATTGATTCTCTTCCTTATGAGTGGCGGTCGGGGACGAGCGATGGTCTTTTCCTACCAATCTATCCCCCTAGGATCATGCACGTAGTACTTTGTTTCGATGACTAATAGATTTTTGCAACAAGTATGTGAGTTCTTTATGACTAATGTTGAGTCCATGGGTTATACACACTCTCACCCTTCCACCATTGCTATCCTCTCTAGTACCACACAACTTTCACCGGTACCTTACACCCACCATATACCTTCCTCAAAACAGCTACCATACCTACCTATTATGGAATTTCCATAGCCATTCCGAAATATATTGCCATGCAACTTCCACCGTTCTGTTTATTATGACACACTTCATCATTCTCATATTGCTTGGCATGATCATGTATATGACATCGTATTTGTGGCAAAGCCACCATTCATCATTTTTATACATGTCGCTCTTGAGTCATTGCACATCTCGGTACACCGCCGGAGGCATTCATGTAGAGTGATATTATGTTCTAAGTATCGAGTTGTAATTCTTGAGTTGTAAGTAAATAAAAGTGTGATGATCATCATTATTAGAGCATTTTCCCTTGTGAGTAAAAAATAAAAGAGGCCAAAGAAGCCCACAAAAAAAGAGAGGCCAAAGAAGCCAACCAAAAATGAGAGAAAAGAGAGAAGGGGCAATGTTACTATCCTTTTTCCACACTTGTCCTTCAAAGTAGCACCATGATCTTCATAATAGAGAGTCTCCTATGTTGTCACTTTCATATACTAGTGGGAATTTTTCATTATAGAACTTGGCTTGTATATTCCAACGATGGGCTTCCTCAATTTTCCCTAGGTCTTCTTGAGCAAGCAAGTTGGATGCACACCCACTTAGTTTCTTTTTGATCTTTCGTAAACTTATAGCTCCAGTGCATCCGTTGCATGGCAATCCCTACTCACTAACATTGATATCTATTGATTGGAATCTCCATAGCCGTTGATACGCCTAGTTGATGTGAGACTATCTCCTTTTTGTCTTCTCCACAACCACCATATTCTATTCCACCTATAGTGCTATGTCCATGGATCACGCTCATGTATTGCGTGAAAATTGAAAATGTTTGAGAACACCAAAAGTATGAAACAATTGCTTGGCTTGTCATCGGGGTTGTACATGATTTGAGTATTTCTTGTGATGAAGATGGAGCATAGCCAGACTATATGATTTTGTAGGATAGCTTTCTTTAGCCATGTTATTTTGAGAAGACATGATTGCTTATTAGTATGCTTGAAGTATTATTGTTTTTATTTCAATATTAAAATTTTGTTTTGAATCTTATGGATCTGAACATTCATGCCACAATAAAGAAAAATTACATGGATAAATATGTTAGGTAGCATTCCACATCAAAAATTCTTTTTTTATCATTTACCTACTCGAGGACGAGCAGGAATTAAGCTTGGGGATGCTTGATACTCCCTCTGTTTTTATTTACTCCGCATATTAGCTTTGGTCAAAGTCAAGCTTTGTAAACTTTGATCAAATTTATAAACAAAAATATTAACATGTACAATAACAAAATAATACCATTAGATTCATTATTGAACGTACTTTTTCATCATACAGATTTGTTATGGTAAATATTTATATTCTTTTCTATAAACTTGGTCAAAGTTTACGTTTGACTTCAGTCAACTCTAATATGCAGAGTAAATAAAAACGGAGGGAGTACGTCTCCAACGTATCTATAATTTTTGATTGTTCCATGCAATTATATTATCTGTTTTGGAGGTTTTATATGCATTAATATGCAATTTTATATTACTTTTGGGACTAAACTATTAACCTAGATCCAAGTGTCAGTGTCAATTTATGTTTTTTCCTTGTTTTTTAGCTTCGCAAAAAAGGAATACCAAACGGAGCCCAAACGGAATAAAACTTTCGGGATGATTTTTCCTGGACCAAAAGATACCCAGAAGACTTGGAGTGCAAGTCAGAAGAGCCATGAGGCGGCGACAAGGGTGGAGGGCGCGCCCTAGGGGGGCTACCTTGTGGCCCCCTCGGTGACCTCCTAACCTAATTCTTCCTCCTATATATTCACATATATTGCCGAACCTACAGAAGCATCAACGAAAACACTTTTCCACCGCCGCAACCTTCTGTTCCCGTGAGATCCCATCTTGGGGCCTTTTCTGGCATCCTGCCGGAGGGGGATTTGATCACAGAGAGCATCTACATCAACTCCATTGCCCTTCCGATGAAGCATGAGTAATTTACCTCAGATCTACGGGTCCGTAGCTAGTAGCTAGATGGCTGCTTCTCTCTCTTTGATTCTCAATACCATGTTCTCCTCGATGTTCTTGGAGATCTATCCGATGTAATCTTCTTTTGCGATGTGTTTGTCGAGATCCGATGAATTGTAGATTTATGATCAGATTATCTATGAATATTATTTGAATCTTCTCTGAATTCTTATATGCATGTTTTGATATCTTTGTATTTCTCCTCGAACTATCGGTTTGGTTTGCCCAACTAGATTGGTTTTTCTTGCAATGGGAGAAGTGCTTAGCTTTGGGTTCAACCTTGCGGTGTCCTCATGCAGTGGCAAAGTAGGGCTAGCGAGGCACGGATTGTGTTGTTGCCCTCGTGGATAAAAATATGGGGTTTACATAATATTGCTTGAGTTTGTTCCTCTACATCATGTCATCTTACTCAAAGTGTTACTCTGTTCTTTATGAACTTAATACTCTAGATGCAGGCAGGACTCGGTCGATGTGTGGAGTAATAGTACTAGATGCAGGCAGGAATCGGTCTACTTGACATGGACGTGATGCCTATATTACATATGTGATGCATATATTACATAATCATTGCCTTGGATATCGTCATAACTATGCGCTTTTCTATCAGTTGCTTGACAGTAATTTGTTCACCCACCGTATTATTTGCCTTCATGAGAAGCCTCTAGTGAAACCTATGGCCCCCAGGTCTATTTTCCATCATATTAGTTTTTGATCTACTATTTTGCAATCTTTTATTTTCAGATATATAAACCAAAAAATCCAAAAATACTTAGTTATCTTCTGTTTAGTTTTATTTATCTCTATTAGATCTAACCTTTGCAAGTGACCGTGAAGGGATTGACAACCCCTTTATCGCGTTGGGTGCAAGTGTTTGATTGTTTGTGCAAGTATTGTTGATTTGCACGTTCTTCTCCTACTAGATTTACACATTGGTTATTAACTAAGGGAAATACTTATCTCTACGGTGCCGCATCACCCTTTCCTCTTCAAGGGAAAAACCAGCGCAAGCTCAAGAAGTAGCATAAGCCGGCCGTCTGAACAACGCATGATAATGACTCTTAATTTTGACCACCTCAAACCACAATGTCTCCGCTCTATAATTATACTCATCACCAAAGGCCACTTCCAGAGCGATCTTCCCCACAGGGTAAGCCGATTTGCCAGGAATGACTGTGAAATACCATAAAAGATGGCTTAAGATCTTTCTGTGTCAGATTCATCTGTCAAAAAGTGTCATAGTATGATATGTTGATACTACTGCTACCATCCATAAGTACCTTGGTGAATTTATAACCACCCACTTGAGGGGCCACTACAAGGGCCAGATGACCCGGATCATCAACATGGGCGGGTGATCAGCCCGACTCCAAGTTATCGCGTGCTCAGACCACTTCAAATACTGTGGCACCGCCAGCTCAACCGCATTGACCACCCGCTTATGGATCATCCGGTCACGCTTGCATGTATTTTTAGTAAAAACATGGTACTGGCCACTGCTGAGCTGCTTAGGATTACTCTGATATGCTGATTGATTATTCTGCTGTTGATTACCTTGACCGGACTGCTGACTGTGACCACCATGGTTCCCTTGGCCCTGATAACCAGAATTTGAGCCGCCACCACCAAAGCCGGCTCCATGAAAACCTCCAGAGCTAGACCCGCCCGGCAGCCCATTACTGTTACCATGATGTTGTTGAAACGACTGGTTCTTGTACTCTTGGATGATATAACAATCCTTCCAAGCGTGAGTAGACGGCTTGTTAGGATAACTATGCTTCGAACACGACCCATTAAGGGCTTCCTCATAATTCTTAGGTTTTCCCCCAGCATATGTCTACTTGCCATTGCGACACTGATTTTTGAACCCTGCGTTGGTGTTAGCCACAAAATCTGACCCGCCTTCTGAGTGTTAAAGTTTTTCACCATTACCATGGTTATTACCATTCTGCGTTGAGGTATTCTGTTGCTGACCCTTGACGCCGCCATTTTTCTTGCCCTTGCCAGATTTATCATCATCAGAATTAGGATCCTTCATACCATCAGAGTCGGCATATCTGCTAAGTACATCCATGAGACTGCCCATATCAATGCACTTGCGTTTAAGCCGCCTGAGCTTCTGCACAAGAGGCTGAAAGTGACAGTTCTTCTCCAAAATCAACACAGCTTGAGCTGCTTGGATGCTATCGGAGGAGTGGATAATGCTCGCAACCTGGCGAGCCCAATGATGGGCCGACTCATCTTCATGCTGTAGACAGTGCTGCAAATCAACAATTGTCATCGGCTGCTTGCAAGTGCCCTAAAAATTCTTGATAAAGCGCTCCTTCAACTCTGCCCAAGTGTTGATAGAATTGGGGGGAAGGTTCTTCAACCATGTGTGAGCCGGCCCCTCCAACATCATAGTGAAATACTTGGCACATACCGCATCACTGACGTCCAACATATCCATGGAAAGCTCGTAGCTATCGATCCAAGTGTCCAGAGGAAGATCAGCCGTGTAGTTGGGTACTTTGCGAGGACCCTTAAAGTCTTTAGGCATGCCCTCATTACCAAAAGCCAACACTAGGCACGGCACTCTGATGGTTCTGGCACTCGACCCGACTCCCACCGAAGTTGAAGGAACTACCGGGAGCGACTGGTAAGCCCCCTGGTTTACTGCCTCTGCCTCTCGATGGGCCCTTGCATCATCCACAATTACCTGAGCATTAGTCTATGGGTTACGGGGCGGGTGATCCTGGGGCGGGTTACGATATCGTTCGCTATTGGAAACCGTCGACGACTCAGCATGCTGGTTGTAGCTACGACTCGGCAGTGGGGTCGAGTGTACATGATGCCGACTATAAGAGTAATTAGCCTGCTGAGTAATCGCCGTCTGTAGAAGTTCAACGGCGTTCCGGGTTTCAGGTTGCCGCTGCTACCATGTTATCCACCGGGTTAGAGCAGTGACCCGACGATGTTAAAAGATGTTGCGGTGGTGTCTAGACAGGGGAGGGTTTGGGACCGGCTCATCCCTCCTGGACGGCTCTGGCCGGTGAGGTTGAGCTATCACCCTATTCCTAGACGCATCAGGGGTTAATTGGGGTATAATCGGTGCTCCCAGAGTGCTCGGACCTGGCCCTGGTGTGTTGAACAAACGTGTCGGCCCATAACTCGGAGATAAATAGCTCTGGTATTTCCTCTGGTAGACTGCATTGGAAGCATTCTGATCAACATTTAAATGCCAAGCCTCCGTCTTCAAGCATTCTGCCTCTGCATTAACATGAGCCTGCAACTCGGCTATGTGGATGTTTTCAGCGTTTATATCCTCCTGGGCCTTGGTCATCTGTTCTCGGAGTTTTGCAATTTGGGCATTGCATTCCACTTGGTTCTCTGCAGTGACCTCAGTCCCCAGCAAAGTTGTCAGGGTAGTTACCAGCTCAAACAAAACTTGAGCTGAAGGCCTGGCTAAGCCGGATGCTGAAGGGTCAGTCATTGCCGTAGCTCCAGCCACCGTGGTGTTGAGAGTCGGCGTTGTCCCTGCCATGAAGATGGCGGCCCTGCACGACGGATCATAAGGGTCTGGAGTAGTGTTGCCATCGGAACAACCCCCAAGCTTGCCGTCATGAAGCGGGTAGATTGACTCCCGGTCGAGGACTCACCATCTGAGTGCACGAGAGTCTCTCCTCCAGATGCGGAATTTTCTACAAGTTCCACACCTTGCGTGAAACCAACGAAGACATGCATGCGACCGGCTTGGATTCGGGCGGGTTGCGTGCACTGAGCCGGCTCGACGAGCTCGGTACAGATGTCCGGCTCAAGCTCAGATCCGCCGATCTTGCTGATGAAGACGCGGAGTCCGCCGAAGGGGACCCGGTACCTGATACCTCTCCAATGTATCTATAATTTTTTATTGTTCCATGCTATTATATTATCTGTTTTGGATGTTTAATGGGCTTTAATATACCTTTTTATATTATTTTTGGACTAACCTACTAAGCAAAGGCCCAGTGCAAATTGCTGTTTTTTGCCTATTTCAGTGTTTCGTAGAAAATGAATATCAAACGGAATCCAAACGGAGTGAAACCTTCGGGAGAGTTATTTTTGGAACAAACGTGATCCAGGAGACTTAGAGTGGAGGTCAAGAAAGAAGCGAGGAGGCCACGAGGCAGGAGGGCGCGCCCCCACCCTCATGGGCCCCTCACGGCTCCACCGACGTACTTCTTCCTCCTATATATACCCATATACCTCGAAAACATCCAGGAGCACCACGAAACCCTATTTCCACCGCCGCAACCTTATGTACCCATGAGAAACCATCTTGGGGCCTTTTCCGGTGCTCTGCCGGAGGGGGGATCGATCACGGAGGGCTTCTACATCAACACATAGCCTCTCCGATGATGTGTGAGTAGTTTACCACAGTCCTTTGGGTCCATAGTTATTAGCTAGATGTCTTCTTCTCTCTCTTTGGATCTCAATACAAAGTTCTCCTCGATTATCTTAGAGATCTATTCGATGTAATTCTTTTTGCGGTGTGTTTGTCGAGATCCGATGAATTGTGGGTTTATGATCAAGATTATCTATGAACAATATTTGATTCTTCTCTGAAATCTTTTATGCATGATTAAAATATCTTTGCAAGTCTCTTCGAATTATCAGTTTGGTTTGGCCTACTAGATTGATCTTTCTTGCAATGGGAGAAGTGCTTAGCTTTGGGTTCAATCTTGCGGTGTCCTTTCCCAGTGACAGCAGGGGCAACAAGGCACGTATTGTATTGTTGCCATCGAGGATAAAAGATGGGTTTTATATCATATTGCTTGAGTTTATCCCTCTAGATCATGTCATCTTGCCTAATGCATTACTCTGTTCTTATGAGCTTAGTACTGTAGATGCATGCTGGATAGCGATCGATGTGTGGAGTAATAGTAGTAGATGCAGAATCATTGTGGTCTACTTGTCGTGGTCATGATGCCTATATACATGATCATGCCTATATATTCTCATAAGTATTCACTTTTCTATCAATTGCTCGATAGTAATTTGTTCACCCACCATAGAATTTTCTATCTTGAGAGAAGCCACTAGTGAAACCTATTGCCCCCGGGTCTATCTTACATCATATTATTTTCATATCAACTTGCTATTTCTATTACCGTTTATTTTGCAATCTTTATTTTCCAATCTATACCATAAAAATATCAAAAATGTTTATCTTCTTATCTCTATCAGATCTCACTCTCGTAAGTGACCGTGAAGGGATTGACAACCCCTTTATCGCATTGATTGCGAGATTCTTGTTTGTTTGTGCAGGTACTAGGTGACTTGCGTGTTACCTCCTACTGGATTGATACCTTGGTTCTCAAAAACCAAGGGAAATACTTATGCTACTATGCTGTATCACCCTTTCCTCTTCAAGGGAAAATCAACACATGCTCAAGAGGTAGCAAGAAGGATTTCTGGCGCCGTTGCTGGGGAGGTTGCATCAAGTCAAGACATACCAAGTACCCATCACAAACTCTTATCCCTCGCATTACATTATTTGCCATTTGCCTCTCGTTTTCCTCTCCCCACTTCACCCTTGCCGTTTTATTCGCCCTCTTTTCCGCTCGCCTCTTTTCTGTTCTTATCTTTTCGCTTCATTCTTGTGTATCCGTGTGTTAGACCATTGGTTTTGCTATTATAGCTAGCCCTTCTATCATCGTTAGTACTCCCAATCATGGAGTTCCTAATTTTAAACAAGGGGAGGGAGAAAATTTAAAAGATGCTTCGTATAGAATTTGCAATGCTCAGAATAGATCCACTCGGAAGCAATCCACTTTGTTCTTCTTCGCAACTTTTACGTAGGCATCACCCCTTGGAATAGATATATTCTCGATACCATTACCGGAGGGAATTTCTTGGGTAGTCATACTTTTGATTCCTATAATGCTATGATAGATTTGTTCGGGTCGCCACCTCTCTTGGTTAATGGAACTATTTTAACTTTGGAACATGTGATGCAAAGGCTTGAAATTATTGAAAATAAGGTTGCTACCGTAGAGTTGATTGAAAATTTGGATAAAAAGATCCACAACCAGATTACCCAATATGGCTCTAAGGTAGGAGTTACTCTGAATTTTTTTAAAGAAAAAGAACCCATAGTCAACGAAAAAATAGATCAAGATTCCACAAGAATTGATAAACTTGAGGATATTATTACCAACTTAGGGTCTGCCTTTCATTTCGTGAAAAATACTCCAAATCCTCCTACTACTAGAGTTGCCAAGTTTATGTATGTGCCTAAAAATAAAAAAGGTGAATCTTCTAGTAAGGAAAATGCGGATCTTAAAGCAATAAGTGTTCACCCAAACTTTTTCACTATCATTAAGGAACCTTTTGCTACGAATGATTTTTCGATTTCTTGCCTAGGAGTTTGATCATTAATAAAAAAGAAGGAAACTCCTAAGGGGTATAAGTGTTCTATTGAAGAATTGCCTACCAAAGATGATAATACCTAAATCTATTCTTGTTTTAATGCCTAGCTAGGGGCGTTAAACGATAGCGCTTGTTGGGAGGCAACCCAATTTTATTTTTGTTTCTTGTTTTTTGTTCCTGTTTAGTAATAAATAATTCATCTAGCTTCTGTTTAGATGTGGTTTTATGCTTTTAATTAGTGTTTATGCCAAGTAGAACCTTTGGGAAGACTTGGGGGAAGTCTTTGCGATCTTGCTGTAAAAAACAGAAACTTTAGTGCTCACGAGATTAGCTGCCATTTTTTACTGGAAAGTGCGATTAGGTTGATTATTTTTGCAGATGATTAATAGAAAAATTCCTAAAGTCCACCAATTTATTTCAGAATTGTTGCGGTTACAGAAGTATTCGAAACCTACAGATTACTACAGACTGTTCTGTTTTTGACACATTCTATTTTTCGTCTGTTGTTTGCTTATTTTGGTGAATCTATGGCTAGTATCGAGGGGTATGAACCATAGAGAAGTTGGAATACAGTAGGTTTAAGACCAATATAAATAAATAATAATTTCATTACAGTACCTTGAACTGGTGGTTTGTTTTCTTATACTAACGGAGCTCATGAGATTTTCTGTTGAGTTTTGTGTTGTGAAGTTTTCAAGTTTTGGGTAAAGATTTGATGGATTTTGGAATAAGGAGTGGCAAGAGCCTAAGATTGGGGATTCCCAAGGCACCCCAAGGTAAAATTCAAGGACAAACAAAAGCCTAAGCTTGGGGATGCCCCGGAAGGCATCCCCTCTTTCGTCTTCGTCTATCGGTAACTTTACTTGAGGCTATATTTTTATTCACCACATGATATGTGTTTTGCTTGGAGCGTCTTGTATGATTTGAGTATTTGATTTTTAGTTTACCACAATCATACTTGCTGTACACACCTTTTAGAGAGACACGCATGAATCGGAATTTATTAGAATACTCTATGTGCTTCACTTATATCTTTTGAGCTAGATAATTTTGCTCTAGTGCTTCACTTATATCTTTTTAGAGCACGGTGGTGGTTTTATTTTATATAAATTATTGATCTCTCATGATTCACTTATAGTATTTTGAGAGTCTTATAGAACAGCATGGTAGTTTGCTTTGGCTATAAAATTAGTCCTAATATGATAGGCATCCAAGATGGGTATAAAAAAACTTTCATAAAAAGTGCATTGAATACTATGAGAAGTTTGATACTTGATGATTGTTTTGAGATATAAAGATGGTGATATTAGAGTCATGCTAGTTGAGTAGTTGTGAATTTGAGAGATACTTTTGTTGAAGTTTGTGATTCCCGTAGCATGCACGTATGGTGAACCGTTATGTGATGAAGTCGGAGCATGATTTATTTATTGATTGTCTTCCTTATGAGTGGCGGTCGGGGACGAGCGACGGTATTTTCTTACCAATCTATCCCCCTAGGAGCATGCGCGTAGTACTTTGTTTCGATAACTAATATATTTTTGCAATAAGTATGTGAGTTCCTATGACTAATGTTAAGTCCATGGATTATACGCACTCTCACCCTTCCACCATTGCTAGCCTCTGTAGTACCGCGCAACTTTCACCGGTACCATACACCCGCCTTATACCTTCCTCAAAACATCCACCATACCTACCTATCATGGCATTTCCATAGCCATTCCGATATATATTTCCATGCAACTTACCACTGTTCCGTTTATTATGACACGCTTCATCATTGTCATATTGCTTTGCATGATCATGTAGTTGACATCGTATTTCTGGCAAAGCCACGTTCATAATTCTTTCATACATGTCACTCTTGATTCATTACACATCCCGGTACACCGCCGGAGGCATTCACATAGAGTCATATTTTGTTCTTGTATCGAGTTTCAATTTTTGAGTTGTAAGTAAATAAAAGTGTGATGATCATCATTATTAGAGCATTGTCCCAAGTGAGGAAAGGCTGATGGAGACCATTATTCCCCCACAAGTAGGGATGAGACTCCAGACGAAAAAAAGGAAAAAAAGGAGAAAGCCATAAAAATGAGAGAAAAAGAGAGAAGGGACAATGCTACTATCCTTTTACCACACTTGTGCTTCAAAGTAGCACCATGATCTTCATGATAGAGAGTCTCCTATGTTGTCACTTTCATATACTAGTGAGAATTTTACATTATAGAACTTGGCTTGTATATTCCAATGATGGGCTTCCTCAAAATGCCCTAGGTCTTTGTGAGCAAGCAAGTTGGATGCACACCCACTTAGTTCTTTTGTTGAGCTTTCATACACTTATAACTCTAGTGCATCCGTTGCATGGAAATCCCTACTCGCTCACATTGATATCTATTGATGGGCATCTCCATGGCCAGTTGATACGCCTAGTTGATGTGAGACTATCTTCTCCTTTTGTCTTCTCCACAACCACCATTCTATTCCACCTATAGTGCTATGTCCATGGCTCATGCTTATATTGTGTGAAGATTGAAAAAGTTTGAGAACACCAAAAGTATGAAACAATTGCTTGGCTTGTCATCGGGGTTGTGCATGATTTAAATACTTTGTGTGGTGAAGATAGAGCATAGCCAGACTATATGATTTTGTAGGGATAACTTTCTTTGGCCATGTTATTTTGAGAAGACATGATTGCTTTATTAGTATGATTGAAGTATTATTAATTTTATGTCAATATTGAACTTTTGTCTTGAATCTTTCGGATCTGAACATTCATGCCACAATAAAGGAAATTACATTGAGAATTACGCTAGGTAGCATTCCGCATCAAAAATTCTGTTTTTATCATTTACCTACTCGAGGACGAGCAGGAATTAATCTTGGGGATGCTTGATACGTCTCCAACGTATCTATAATCTTTGATTGTTCCATGCTATTATATTATCTGTTTTGGATGTTTAATGGGCTTTAATATACCTTTTTATATTATTTTTGGGACTAACCTACTAACCAAAGGCCCAGTGCAAATTGTTGTTTTTTTGCCTATTTCAGTGTTTCGCAGAAAATGAATATCAAACGGAATCCAAACGGAATGAAATCTTCGGGAGAGTTATTTTTGGAACAAACATGATCCAGGAGACTTGGAGTGGATGTCAAGAAAGAAGCGAGGAGGCCACGAGGCAGGAGGGCGCGCCCCCACCCTCGTGGGCCCCTCTCAGCTCCACCGACATACTTCTTCCTCCTATATATACCCATATACCCCGAAAACATCCAGGAGCCCTATTTCCACCGCCGCAACCTTCTGTACCCATGAGATCCCATCTTGGGCCCTTTTCCGGTGCTCTGCTGGAGGGGGGATCGATCACAGAGGGCTTCTACATCAACACCATAGCCTCTCCGATGATGTGTGAGTAGTTTACCACAGACCTTCGGGTCCATAGTAATTAGCTAGACGGCTTCTTCTCTCTCTTTGGATCTCAATACAAAGTTCTTCTCGATTCTCTTGGAAATCTATTCGATGTAATTCTTTTTGCGGTGTATTTGTCGAGATCCGATGAATTTTGGGTTTATGATCAAGATTATCTATGAACAATATTTGATTCTTCTCTGAAATCTTTTATGCATGATTTAAATATCTTTGCAAGTCTCTTCTCTTTAGAATTTGCTATCTTGAGAGAAGCCACTAGTGAAGCCTATGGCCCCCGGGTCTATCTTCCATCATATTATTTTCATATCAACTTGCTATTTCTATTACCGTTTATTTTGCAATCTTTATTTTCCAATCTATACCATAAAAATACCAAAAATATTTATCTTATTATCTCTATCAGATCTCACTCTCGTAAGTGACCGTGAAGGGATTGACAACCCCTTTATCGCATTGGTTGCGAGGTTCTTGTTTGTTTGTGCAGGTACTAGGTGACTTGCGTGTTACCTCCTACAGGATTGATACCTTGGTTCTCAAAAACGAGGGAAATACTTACACTACTGTGTTGCATCACCCTTTCCTATTCAAGGGAAAACCAACGCATTCTCAAGAGGTAGCAGTACCCATACTCGATTGAGTCGGCCTCAGGGCCCCAGCCGACATCGTCGATGTAGAGCTTGCGCAGCGACTCTTCGTCATCCTGCCAATGGCGTATCCCTCGATCCCTAGGAAAGATCCCTTCAAGAACTCGAAACCACCATGCATTGGCCCCACGATGGGTGCCAACTGTCGTGGTTTTGTCACGGCAGATGTTCTAGTGTGAGGACTTAGTCGTGAGGACATGGCAACCGTGCAGTTAGCTTGTCGGGCTTGATTGGGATTACCCAGGTTCATCCCCTCACGATCGAGGTAATTTCCTACTTCCTACTTGTTTCTTATTGCTTTGAGATCAATTACAAGGGAGCGGATTCGCTTGACCTAGCTATTGATCGATTGTAACTTAACCCTATCTGCCTCTGGGACTCGCCTTTATATACAGGTTGAGGCCCAAGGATTACAAGAGTCTGGGTCATACTATGACCTGTGACTTAGTATGCTTCTGACTTGTCTTGCTTCCTAAGTAAGGAAGCTCCAGGTAGCTTATCCTTCCGGGCCTTGAGTCGCCGTATTCGGATGCTAGGCTGCAAGCCGGCCTACTCGGTAAGCCGCCCTGCTAGTCTCGTTGCTCAGTGCCATGGCCCATCTTGAACCTTGCTTTATCAGCCGCCACCTAGATGACCCGGCTCAGTATGGTGGGTCATATTGCGGGGTTATATCCCCGACACTTTCCTTTCCATTTCTGGGTCACAAAAAGGAAGTATCAAGGCCTTTTTATGGCGTCGTTGCCGGGAGGAGTCGATTGTTCCTAATCTTTGTGTTTAGAGTTTTTGTTAAAGTTTTAGCACTACTGCAGGATGGTCCAAACGCGACACTATGATCAGAGACCCTTCGATGAAACTGTGTGCGATGCCATAATCGCAAACGATGGTGTAAAAAACCCATTAAAAAGGGTGCAAAACGTTTTCGATGACGGGTGCATCAAACAAGGTTCAGATTTTAGTTGCGTGTGCGATGCAGGGCATACGGTTCGGTTTAATTAACTGTTTGTGATAAGGAGGAGCAAAAGAAACGGGCAGCCAAATGAAGGTGTGTGCAATATATAGCATACGGTTCACTAGGATGAACTGTGTGTGATTATGCAACACAATGGAAATGGTTCAACTGAATAAGATGTGTGTGATACGCGGCAAATAGGTCCGTAATCAGAAATGTGTGCGAAGACCAATGATAACACAGGCGATTCCTGCTAATAAGCCGTGTGATTTGCTCTGTCTAAAGAAGAATAACATGTATATATATAACTGAAATAAACATCCAATTACATAAGTGACTATACATATCATTTACACACCTCAATAAACAATTGCATGCATTCTAAAGTAGGAGAAACGATCGTCTAGTCATCTACTTCTTATGATGGTCCCTCCACTGCTCTGTGGCTCGATCCCTCGTCAGGGGTAGGAAGAAGACACTTCCTCATGTCAACGATCCTCCTGTACATCTCGTAGCTTGTGTACGCGTCCTTGGCCGCATACTTGAGATGTTGTTCATCCAGTCTCTCATGCCACACACTGTGCTAGGCGTTCTTGTCCATCTTGCTCCCATTCTTCATCTTCATGTAGTAGGGGTCGATGATGGCCGAGGCAAGGTCAACCAGGTAGTTCAGTTTGTTTTTGTTGCTGCCCCAGACCTTGTAGTGGTGCTGGATGTTGACAAGATTCGGGCATTTCAAGCCCGAAACCTTGAGCGCTTTTAGATCATTGGTGGTGTCCACCGTAACGAAACTGTAGTCGGAGCTGTTGATAAACCTGGAGAAATGCTCGCAAGGCCTTGTGGTCAGGTGGCAGTGGTAGACGAGGACATCATGTCGCACGCACAACTGGACGACGACAATCTTCTGATCGTGCCCGGCACGACCGATGGTGTACTCGAGGTCGAAGCCGACCACTTGGTACTTGTCCTCGGCAAGGAACTGCTCCATAGTTTGGATGGATCTCTCCACCGAGACCGGATCATTCGTGTACACCACCAAGAGGGCCTTCCCCCTCACGTGGGTGTACACTACGTGATGCGTGGTGAACTGCCAGCCGTTGTCGTCATCGGCCACTGGGAGCACTATTGGAGCCACGGGGATCGCCATTTGAACCGCTAGATGTCCTCTCTGTATTCATGTGTCGTCGTGGGTGTGCCTATTGTGTCGTGTGACGCGAGAGATGAAGGTAAATGGCCGCAGGAATAAATGGGGGCCAGGCAGCCTGGATTCTCTACGCGTCCGCATGGCAGTTTTTGCAGCGGGTAACTGCATTGTCGCGCCGTGCCCAGCGCAACTACATGCACACGAACGTGCATGATCGTGCGCCGGCCCCAAACACTGGCAACGCGTGTGGAGGGATGAGGGCAGAGCACCCGGAGGGACGCGAGAGCAGTGCGCGCGTGGCGGGATGCGAGCAAAGCGCGCCGCGGTGGGACGCGAGCAGAGCGCGCCGCGGCCGCCTCAACCGCAAGCAACCACACGCATAGAGCAGTTGAACACGCAAGAAATGGTCTCCTACAAGCCGGTCGACAGTTGCGTAGCTGCGTAGAGAGCGGCCGTGTGCTACTACCTCCGTCTTGGTCTATAGTCCCCTTTATATTCTGTGCCATACTTTGCCCTCAAATTTAACCAACAAAATGTTAATGCATGTTATAAAAGTTATATAATTGGAAACTATGTTCAAATACGAATCCAACTATATAATCTTTGGCGACATGCATTCATATTTTATTAGTTAAATCCTACTTATAAACCAGCACAGGGGTATAGTAGACAATTAAATCGCAAACATTTTTTTATTAACCGTATGTGTACGTGGTCTTTCGTCCTCCTCTGTCACATCTTGTCACCCCGCTGCCGTAGACGGCTTACAACACAAGCTTGCTCAACGCACAGGTGCGTTCTTTTGGCCAAACTGCGGCGCCAATGAATCGTCGCTGAGCTCGTTCCCGCGCAACCTCGCAGGTTCCCGCACAAGCTTCCCGCCCGACTTGGTGAAACCCCCAAAATCTCAATGCCTACCAGCCTGCTATATAAACCCTCACAGCCAGCGAGTCCAGCGTCGCATTTCCCCCTCCCTCCCTAAAGCTTATCCCGTCTGCTTCTCCCACAATCGCCAATGGCACTGGTACATCGTCGTCGCTCAGCCACTCCGCCGTCATCAGAGGACAGCTCTAGCTGGGAGGCTACACCGCGGCGGCGGTGCAGTCCCCTACGTACTATAGTGCGGGTGGCGTCCTTGTTGGGTGTGCACGGAACACCCACCACACGCTCCGCCAACGCTGCCCGTCGGCAGCTATTGTCGGCCGCTGTTGCCGCCACACCACCGTCGAAAGCCAGGGCCATTGCCCGCTCCACTGCTGGCCCGAAGGGGGAAGGTGGCCGCCGTGGTCGCCACCCCACTACCGACCACCGTGGCCATCACCCGCTCCTCCACCACGGCCCGAAGGCGGGAGGTGGTAGTCGTGGCTGCCACCCCATCGTCGGCCGCCGTGGCCGCCAGCCCACCATCGACCACTGGGGTCATCACCCGCTCCACCACCGCTGCCCGAAGGCGGGAGGCGGAGGTGGATGCCCGCACGTGCATCAGCGACCTTGCGCGCTACACCGAGTTCCTGCGGGAGGAGGAGGAGCACCTCGTCGAACACGCAAAGAGCCTTACCGCCGCTGTGGCCGCGGCAGACGCCGCCTCAGAGGTGAGGAATCAGGAGATCTACGAGGAGAACCACTGCTTCGAGAGGAGTCGTCTGGAGCAGCAGAGTGTGTTCGAGGTGAGCGTCGCTGGAGGTGCAGCAGCGGCAGACACCGTATAGCAGTTGTCCAGCTCATCGGTAGGCTCCTCCTCCCCTACCACTTACTGAGCGCGCTCGGCAAAGGAGAGGCTGCCGGAAGTAGTACAAAGCCCCTATGTAGTAGTTGTACTAGTACTTAGGGGCTATTTTGTTCGGTTCATCTGACTATAGATGTGGTAGAACTGTACAACGTACTTAAAATTAGCTAGTATATAAAGTAGAACAAGCTATTTCAGTACGTGGTTGGCAACAATTGGTGAAAAGTTTGGTCGGTTTAGCTATCGAGTTGAACTGTTTGTATAAAGAACGACTGCTTAACCTATGAATGAAATCTATGCTTAATTACTGAATTTTAGTTGCAAAATTAGAGAGTGCTAGTGATTTTTAGCTTCATATTTTGACAAATCGCAGTGTTACAAGGTTGACAAATGGCAATGTTACTAGATCAACAAATGTCAATCTTTCCAGTTTGACAAATGGCAACATACCCAATATGACAGATGCAAATCTTACCAAATTGTTTGTAAGTGGTTGCACGCGGGTCATCCAAAAGGACTGTTTGCGTTGAAGAGATGCGCAAATCCTGCTCTCACTTTGCCTACGGGTCTTCTATCTAAATTGTTTGCGATCAAGAGCTGCACAAATCCTGCTCGGCACATTTTCCCTTGGCTTCCTGGGGAAGGTGTCGATTTGCATATGGTGTTCTAACTAAAACGTTTGTGATGAGTGTTTTATATTTAAAAATCATTGGCATTTTTTTTCAAAAGAAAATCGTTTGATAAGTCTATACATTAAGAGAGAAAACCACAAGTTCGCTCAAACCATATCTTTCATTCAGTCATACTGCGAATTTATATTCATATGATTGAGATACAGTATTAAACCCAATGAAAAAAACTATTTCCGGCGGAGGCAGAGGCGGCGTGCCGTGCCGCCATTGTCGTTGTCGTCCTCCGGGACGCCATTGTTGAAGTCTTGAATGCAGCACAAAATGTTCTTCACATGTAAATCAAACATCATGTCATCGCGCGATCGACAGGCAGGGCGCGAGAGGACGGCAGCTGGCGGCGCTGAGAGGTAACGGTCGATGACAGCGTCCCATGTTGCTAAGGGGGGCGCACGCACGGGCACGGGCGTGGCGGGTGCAGCCAAATGCACGGGGACCAGCACCGCGGTGGGTGGAGGGGTGCGCACATGCACATGCACGAGCGCTGGGGCTGGCATGTACACGAGCTCGTGCGGGTCCGTGGAGACCTTGCTGATGCCCGCGGCTTCCATCTCTGCGATATTGCTCGGTGACCAGCCCATCAATGCTACGGGGATGGTCGTTGGTGCGGGCGCTGGGATGGGAGCGGGGGCAGCAACCGCCGCGGCCAGCTTGTTCTGGGTCATGTCCATGAGGCCGCATTCCTCCTTATTTTCTATCTCTTCCGGCTCCGAGCCGACTTCACCAAACTTGAAGACTAGTGGCAGATGATCTTTCTACGCCATGGCGTTGGTGGAGGTCTGCAGCAGCGAGGGGAATGGGAGGCGAACAGTAAGGCCGCCTGTATTAAGCAGCAGCTCGGGTGCCATTAATGGAGAGGAAGCGGGCGGCCATGGAATTCAAAGGGCTCGCTTCCCAGTGAGCCTGCGCAGCATACAACATGCACGCTTCCCGGTGAGCCTGTGCATTGGAGGACAGTTTTCATGCCTTTTGGCCAGCCTACGCACCGGACTATGCTCGCATGAGTCCCGTTCAGTCAAGCATCTGTCCGCATGGCTCCTCCTATAGCCGTTAAAACAAATACACGTGGCGTCACGTGAATGGTTAACATAACGCACACGATTTGAATTATACAAACGTTTGCGATGTTAGAGTGGCAGCTATTTGTTTCAAAATGCCTTTGTTGGTTGTTATTCAAGTGCGCCTTCTCTCAACATGGACACGAAAAGTACCACAGCATGTCGGGTGCCATTCCATGATAGCATGCCAAGTTTCATGAATTTCAGATGAGTTTTGGATTTGCTAGAATTTAAAAACAAAGTATCTCAACGTTTTGCTGGCAATCAACGGTGCCCTGGTGTTTGAAATTCATTCCCATTTCTTGCATGGGAGCTAAGCATGCACCCAAGCACAAAAGATTTGATTTTCAACCAATTTATATGCACAAGAGCATGTGCATGTAGTTCAAATTTGAACTATGCACATAAATGCATTGAAAACTCAATTAATGCATAAAAATGTTCAAGCGAACTCTGAAAAATCCAAAAAATTGACACAACACTCCTGTTGTTCTATGTTGACACGAGAAAATTTTGAAAGCAATAAGAGGCAATGGATATCGTTTCGTCCCCAAAGGTGGGACGTTCCCTACCGAAACCATCATGCTTGTTGTGAGAAGCTCTGGTTTGTGAGAAGCATATACCCAAACCTGCCCCAAATGGGACAAAAAATTTACCACGGCATGTTGATGATGCTCCATGATAGCATGCCAAGTTTCATGAATTTCAGACGAGCTTTGAATTTACTAGGATTTAAAAACCTGGTATCTCAATGTTTGTGGCAGAGTGATGGTGGCAGGGTGTTTGATATTCATTCCCATTTCTTGCATGGGACCTAAGCATGCAACCAAGGACACATATTTGAATTTTCAACCAATTTATATGCATTAGAGCATGTGCATGTAGTTCAAATTTTAATTATGCACATGAATGCATTGATAACTCAACTAATGCATAAAAATGTCCAAACGAACCCTGAAAAATCCCCAAAAATTGACACGACACTCCTGTTGTTCTATGTTGACATGAGAAATTTTTTGAAAGCAATGAGAGGCAATGGATATCATTTCGTCCCCAAAGGTGGGACTTTCCCTACCGAAACCATCATGCTTGTTGTGAGAAGCTCCGGTTTGTGAGAAACATATACCCAAAGCTGCCCCAAATGGGACAAAAAATTTACCACGGCATGTTGATGCCGCTCCATGATAGCATGCCAAGTTTCATGAATTTCAGACGAGGTTTGGATTTAATAGAATTTAAAAACCAGGTATCTCAATGTTTGTGGCCGAGTGACGGTGGCAGGGTGTTTGACATTCGTTCCCAATTCTTGCATGGGACCTAAGCATGCAACCAAGGACACATATTTGAATTTTCAACCAATTTATATGCATTAGAGCATGTGCATGTAGTTCAAATTTGAATTATGCACATAAATGCATTGAAAACTCAAGTAATGCATAAAAATGTCCAAACGAACCCTGAAAAATCCAGAAATTGACACAACACTCCTGTTGTTCTATGTTGACATGAGAAAAAATTTGAAAGCAATAAGAGGCAATGGATATCGTTTCGCCCCCAAAGGTGGGACGTTCCCTACCAAAACCATCAGGCTTGTTGTGAAAAGCTCTGGTTTGTGAGAAGCATATACCCAAACCTACCCCAAATGGGACAAAAAATTTACCATGACATGTTGATGCCGCTCCATGCTAGCATGCCAAGATTCATGAATTTCAGACAAGCTTTGGATTTACTAGAATTTAAAAACCAGGTATCTCAATCTTTGCGGTCGAGTGACGGTGGCAGGGTGTTTGACATTCATTCTCATTTCTTGCATGGGACCTAAGCATGCAACCAAGGACACATATTTGAATTTTCAACCAATTTATATGCATTAGAGCATGTGCCTATAGTTCAAATTTTAATTATGCACATGAATGCATAGAAAACCCAGTTAATGTATAAAAATGTCCGAGCAAACCCCGAAAAATCCCAAAAATTGACACAACACTCTTGTTGTTCTATGTTGACACTAGGAAAAAAATTGAAATCGAGAAGAGGTAATGGATATCGTTTCGTCTAGAAAGGTGAAACGTTCCCTACCGAAACCATCAGGCTTGTTGTGAGAAGCTCTGGTTTGTGAGAATCATATCCCCAAACACTACAGAAAAAGACACATCCATGACATTTTAGGCCGAACGAATTTTTTTCTGTCATGCTTATGACACTTCTATGACGATAATTGTGACAAAACCCGGTATCATCGTAGATGTGGTGGGCTCCAACTTCTATGACAAAAAATCATGACAGTAAATGGGCTTTTTGTCCTGGGCGGGCCGGAGACGCAACTGCATGACATTCTTTGGGCCGTCCATGACGGAAAAAACCGTGATAGAAGCGAGGGCAAGGAAAATATTGGGGGAGTTCCCGGTCGCGGTGGGTGGTCGAGGCCGAGCGATGCGCGTTTCTCTCGTACGTACGCGTGTGTGTGCGAGGCATTACGCTCTAACTAAACCCGAGCGATTGCACTAGCTACGTTACTGAACCCGAGCGATTGATCCCTTGTTGTTAACTGAACCCGAGTGATTCTTTCACTACTGTTGCTAACTGAAGCCGATCGATGCTGCCTCTGGATGAACAGTGAGCATTGTTGGGGTGGTTTGGATAAACAGTTCCCGGTGGGGGGTTGGATGAACAGGACCCCGTGGTAGTAGAGGCCGTTGGCGCTGGATGAATAGGACCCCGATCGAGCCGGTTGGGGGTGGATGAATAGGACCCCGTGGAGGGCTGGATGAACAGGACCCCGTGGAGGGCTGGTTGAATAGTAGCCGGTGGAGAGCTGGATGAACAGTAGCCCGTGGAGGGGTGGTTGAACATGACCCCGTGGAGAGGGTTGCTTGAACAGTAGCCGGTGGAGGAGCGGTGGAGGCTGGATGAACAGGAGCCCGTGGATGAACAGTCGCAGGTGGAGGCTGGAGGAGGTCGACGGTGGATGAACAGTAGCTCGTGGAGGCTAGAGGAGGTCGACGGTGGAGATGAACAGTATCCCATGGAGTCCCGTTCTGCGGTACGCCACACCCCTCCCGATGAACAGGACCCTCGTTTCGACTGTAGCGCTCCAACACAAGTCTGTTTCCTCCGTTTTACAGTACGCCACACCCCTCCCGATCAACAGGACCCCGTTTCGACTGTAGGAGGTCCAAGAGAAGTCTGTTTCCTCCGTTTTGCGGTACACCAAACCCCTCCCGATGAATAGGATCCAGTTTCGACCGTGGCCGGTCGAACACAAGGCTATTTCCTCTGTTCTACAATACACCAGGCCTCGTTTCGATCGGCTGTTCTGTCCAAGCCGGTTGGCTCCTGATGAACACCACAAATTCCATTGCCTCCCCATGAACACGGTGTTGGGCAACATAGCAATAATTCAAAAAAATTCCTACGTGTCACCAAGATCAATCTAGGAGATACTAGAAATGAGAGAGAGGGAGTGCATCTTCATACCCTTGAAGATCGCTAAGCGGAAGCGTTACAAGAACGCGGTTGGTGGAGTCGTACACGCAGCGATTCAGATCACGATCAATTCTGATCTAAGCGCCGAACAATGGCGCCTCCGCGTTCAACAGACATACAGCCTGGGAACGTCTCCTCCTTCTAGATCTAGCAAGGGGAGAGGAGAAGTTGAGGGAGAACTCCGACAACACGATGGCGTGGTGGTGATGGAGCTCGTGGTTCTCCGGCAGGGCTTCGCCAAGCACTACGGAGGAGGAGGAGGTGTAGGAGAGGGGGAGGGGCTGCGCCAGGGGAAGGGTGCGGCTCCCCTCTCTCTCCCTCACTATATATAGGGGCAAGGGAGAGGGGGGCCGGCCCCCTCAGCTCCCATCTAGGGGAGGGGCGGCGGCCAGGGAGGGGAAACTTGCCCCCAAGCCAAGGGGGCGCCCCCTTGAGGGTTTCCCCTCAACCCTAGGCGCATGGGCCCTAGGGGGGGTGGCGCCCAGCCCACTTAGGCGCTGGTTCCCCTCCACATACAGTCCATATATAGGGCCCTCCGGGGCAGGTGGACCTTCCCGGTGGACCCCCGGAACCCTTTAGGTGATCCTAGTACAATACCGGCAAACCCGGAACACTTAAGGTGACTGTATGAGGACTTCCCATATATTAATATTCACCTCCGGACCATTCCGGAACTCCTCATGATTTTCGCGATCTCATCCGGGACTCCGAACAACCTTCGGTAACCACATACTATTTCCCATAACAACTCTAGCGTAACCCAACCTTAAGTGTGTAGATCCTACGGGTTTGGGAACCATGTAGACATGACCGAGACATCTCTCTATCCAATAACCAACTGCGGGATCTGGATACCCATGTTGGCTCCTACATGTTCCACGATGATCTCATCGGATGAACCATGATGACAAGGATTCAATCAATCCCGTATGCAATTCCCTTTGCCTATCTGTGACGCCCCCGATTTAATCGTACACTAATCATACACGCAAACGTGTACGATCAAAATCAGGGACTCACGGGAAGATATCACAACACAACTCTACAAATAAAATAAGTCATACAAGCATCATATTACAAGCCAGGGGCCTCGAGGGCTCGAATACAATAGCTCGATCATAGACGAGTCAGCAGAAGCAACAATATCTGAGTACAGACATAAGTTAAACAAGTTTGCCTTAAGAAGGCTAGCAGAAACTAGGATACAGATCGAAAGAGGCGCAGGCCTCCTGCCTGGGATCCTCCTAAACTACTCCTGGTCGCCGTCAGCGGGCTGCACGTAGTAGTAGGCACCTCCCGAGTAGTAGTAGTCGTCGTCGACGGTGGCGTCTGGCTCCTGGACTCCAACGTCTGGTCGCAGCAATCAGGTAGAAGGGAAAGGGGAAAAGAGGGAGAAAGCAACCATGAGTACTCATCCAAAGTACTCGCAAGCAAGGAGCTACACTACATATGTATGCATTGGTATCAAATGAATAAGGCTATCATATGTGGACTGAACTGCAGAATGCCGGAATAAGAGGGGGATAGCTAGTCCTTTCGAAGACTACTCTTCTGGTAACCTCGGTCTTGCAGCAGGAGAAGAGAGTAGATGGTAAGTTCACCAAGTAGCATCGCATAGCATAATCCTACCCGGCGATCCTCTCCTCGTCGTGCTATTAGAGAGCGATCACCGGTTGTATCTGGCACTTGGAAGGGTGTGTTTTATTAAGTATCCGGTTCTAGTTGTCATAAGGTCAAGGTACAACTCCAAGTCGTCCTGTTACCAAAGATCATGGCTATTCGAATAGATTAACTTCCCTGCAGGGGTGCACCACATAACCCAACACGGTCGATCCCATTTGGCCGGACACACTTTCCTGGGTCATGCCCGGCCTCGAAAGATAAACACGTCGCAGCCCTACCTAGGCCCAACAGAGAGGTCAGCACGCCGGTCTAAATCCTATGGCGCAGGGGTCTGGGCCCATCACCCTTTGCACACCTGCACGTTGCGAACGCGGCCGGTGAGCAGACCTAGCAACCTCCATTACAAAGGAAGTTGCGTTACGCGGTCCAACCCGGCGCGCGCCGCTCAGTCGCTGACGTCACGAAGGCTTCGGCTGATACCACGACGTCGAGTGCCCATAACTGTCCCCGCGTAGATGGTTAGTGCGTATAGGCCAGTAGCCAGACTCAGATCAAATACCAAGATCTCGTTAAACGTGTTATCTTGAAGACACCGCGAACGCTGACCAGGGCCAGGCCCACCTCTCTCCTAGGTGGTCTCAACCTGCCCTGTCGCTCCGCCACAACGATCCACCCAGAGGGCCATCGGGACAAAGGTCCTTTCAGCCCCCAATCCGTGAATCACTCGCGGGTACTCCCCGAGCCAACCCGACTTTAGTCATCACATGTATCATGTATAAAGTACAGGTATATACCCGTGATCAACTCCCGAGTGATCACGGCCCGATAGTATAGCATGGCAGATGGACAAGAATGTATGGCCACTGATGATAAACTAGCATCCTATACTATGCATTTAGGATTGCAGGTAAGGTATCAACAGTTGTAGCAACAATGATAGGCTATGCATCAGGATAGGATTAACGGAAAGCAGTAACATGCTACACTACTCTAATGCAAGCAGTATAGAGGAGAGTAGGCGATATCTGGTGATCAAGGGGGGGGGGCTTGCCTGGTTGTTCTGGCAAGAGAGAGGGGTCGTCAACACCGTAGTCGTACTGGGTAGCAGCGACGTCGGTCTCGGTGTCTAGCGAGAGAAGAGGGGGAAGAAACAATAAATATATTGCAAACAAATGCATGACGATGCATGACATGACAAAGCGTGATGCTAGGTGTGCCCTAACGCGGTATGAGGTGGTACCGGTGAAGGGGGAAAACATCCGAGAAAGTATTCCCGGTGTTTCGCGTTTTCGACAGATGAACCGGAGGGGGAAAGTTGCGTGTTCGCTATGCTAGGGATGCGTGGTGGAAGAACGTGCTGCGTAACCGGATTCGTCTCGTCATTCTGAGCAACTTTCATGTAAAAAGTATTTTCATCTGAGCTACAGTTTATTTTATATGATTTTCTAAAGTTCTAAATCATATTTAGAATTTATTTAATTAATTTAATTCAACATTATCCAAAATAGTGTTTGCTGATGTCATCATGACGTCAGCATGATGTCAGCAGTCAATAGAGGTGTTGACTGGTCAAACTGACATGTGGGCCCAGTGGGACCCACCTGTCATACACTGTTAGGTTGATTAGGGTTTAAGTTAAACTAATTACTGTTTATTTAAACTAACAGGTTAATTAGATTAATTAAGTAGGATTAATTAACTTAATTAATTTAGTTAATTAATTAATTAATCTTATTTTTATTATTAATATTTTTTTAAATTTTTTTAATTCTAGTTTTTTTACACGTTCTGTGGGCGGGGCCCATATGTCATAGACCCCATGGGCCAAACGGGCACGGGCGCGAGTTAACGGGCACCGGGGCGTGCGGATGCAGGCAGAACCCGACACGGCACTCGCCCAGGCCTGCCGCAGGGCGCGGCGCCGGTGGCCAAGCGGGACGGCGCGGTAGGTGGGTGGCGGCGCTAGGCGGGCGGCAGAGAGCGACGGAGCTGAGCAGAGGGCGGCGGCGGGTGGCAGCAGCAGGTCGCAGCGGCGAGCAGCAATAGGAGGCAAGCGGGGCGAGCAGCGGCGCGGGAGCAGCGCAGGTGCAGCTCGGCGAGGCCGTGCAGGGCAGGGGCGCGCGACGACGAGCCTAGGCGAGGGGGGAGAGGTCCGACGAGGCAGGGTGGAGTGCGGTGGTCGAAGCGGCCACGGCGGCGTGTGCGTTCCAGCAAGAAGGGGCCTTGGGGAGCAGCGGTGCCCGTAGGGGACGGCCGCAGCGGCGAGCAACCTGGTCAGGGGCGAGGTAGCGCGGGGGAGCGTGACGGCAGCATGCCGCGGCTATGGACGCAGTGGGTGCGCGATGAGCACGCATGGCGAGGCGGGCGCGTGCTGGGGCGCGCGGAGGTGCCAGAGCACGGCGACGACGTTCTTTGGGCGCGGGCGAAGTGGTAGCAGGGCACGGTGACCGTGGGGACAGAGGGGAAAAAGGGGGAAGCTCACGGTGTGGTGTAGGGAACGCGGCAGCGAGTGTCGAGGTGGTGGTCAGAGACGATGGCACCGGAGGGGAAGCAGGCCGGCGGGGGAGCGCTCCGGCGAGGCGGCGTCCAACGGCGAGGCGGCGTCGGGCGGCGGGGTCGGGGCGTCGCGGCGACAGCGGGAGTTCGGGGGCGTCGGTTGCCCCCTCGATCCAGATCCGTTCGTGGGGGGTGGGGGTGGGGGATGAGTGGACCGAGAGGGGGGTTAGTGGGTAGGTGTCGGTTAGGGTTTGGGTGTCCAAGGGGTTAAGGGGGTGGGGTGCGGGGTGGGCTGGCCGGTTCGGCCTTTGCCTAGTTGGGCTGGCCAGCTGGGCCTCAGATGGCCCAGTGGGGGGGTGTTCCCTTTTTTGTATTTGTTTGTTTTCTGTTCTTATTTCTTTTTATTTATTTTTCTTTTCTATTTTATTTCATTTTAAATCATTTAGGCATTTTATAAAAATGTGTTTGCTGCACTATAATTACCTATGCCATTTTTGGCACAGCCCGAACATTTTAGTTTAATATTTTGAAAACTTTTGTCGTTTGACTTATTTAGGATTTAAATTTGAAACGGTTTCGAATTAACCCAAGATTAACTACAGTGACAGAGGTGACATGTCATCATTAGTACGGGATTACTGTAGCTTGATTATCCGGGCGTCACACTATCGGTATGTTACTTGCCCGAGATTCGATCGCCGGTATCCGCATACCTCGTTCAATCATGTTACCGGCAAGTCTCTTTACTCGTTCCGTAACGCATGATCCCGTGACCAACTCCTTAGTCACATTGAGCTCAATATGATGATGCATTACCGAGTGGGCCCAGAGATACCTCTCTGTCATACGGAGTGACAAATCACAGTCTCAATTTCGGAGGTACCTGTAGTGCACCTTTATAGCCACCCAGTTACGTTGTGACGTTTGGTACACCCAAACATTCCTACGGTATCCGGGAGTTGCACAATCTCATGGTCTAAGGAAATGATACTTGACATTAGAAAAGCTTTAGCAAACCAACTACACGATCTTGTGCTACGCTTAAGATTGGGTCTTGTCCATCACATCATTCTCCTAATGATGTGATCCCGTTATCAATGACATCCAATGTCCATGGTCAGGAAACCATGACCATCTATTGACCAACGAGCTAGTCAACTAGAGGCTTACTAGGGACATATTACGATCTATGTATTCACACATGTATTACTGTTTCCGGTTAATACAATTATAGCATGAACAATAGACAATTATCATGAACAAGGAAATATAATAATAACCATTTTATTATTGCCTCTAGGGCATATTTCCAACAGTCTCCCGCTTGCACTAGAGTCAATAATCTAGTTCACGTCGTTACGTGATTAACACTCATAGTTCACATCGCCATGTGACTAACACCCGAAGAGTTTACTAGATTCAATAATCTAGTTCACATCGCCATGTGATTAACACCCAAGAGTTTACTGGAGTCAATAATCTAGTTCACATCACCATGTGATTAACACTCAATGAGTTCTAGGGTTTGATCATGTTATGCTTACGAGAGAAGGTTCAGTTAACGGGTCTGCAACATTCAAATTCGTGTGTTCTTCACAAATCACGATTTCATATTGTAGATGTTGCTACTATGCTACACTTGGAGCTATTCCAAATGGTTGCTCCACTATACATATCCGATTTGCTACTCAGAGTCATCCAGATAGGTGTTAAAGCTTGCATCGACGTAACCCTTTACGCCGAACTTTTTATCACCTCCATAAATGAGAAACAATTCCTTATTCCTAAGGACATTTTTGACCGATGTCCAATGATCCACTCCTAGATCACTCTTCTACCCCCCTTGCCAGACACGTGGCAAGGCACATCGTGGTACACAGCATGGCATATCGTATAGAGCCTATGGCTAAGGCATAGGGGACGACTTTCGTCCTTTCTCTTTCTTCTGCCGTGGTCGAGCTTCAAGTCTTAACTTCACACCTCACAACCTAGGCAAGAACTCCTTCTTTGACTGATCCATCTTGAACTCCTTCAAGATCATGTCAAGGTATGTGCTCTGTGAAAGTCTTATCAGGCGTCTTGATCTATCTCTATAGATCTTGATACCCAACATGTAAGCAGTTTTACACAGGTCTTCTTTTTGAAAAACTCCATTCAAACAACCCTTTATGCTTTCTACAAATTCTACATCATTTCCGATCAACAATATGCCATCCATATATACCTATCAGAAATGCTGTAGTGCTCCCACTCACTTCCTTGCAAATACAAGTTTCTAGCAAACTTTGTATACACCCAAATGCTTTGATTGCCTCATCAAAGCGTATGTTCCAACTCCGAGATGCTTGCTCCAGTCCATAGAAGGATCGCTGGATTTTGCATACCTTTTAGCATCCTTAGGATTGACAAAAACCTTTTGGTTGCATCACACACAACCTTTCCTCACGGAAACCGTCAAGGAAACTTTGTTTTGACATCCATCTACCTGATTTCGTAAATGAAAATGCAGCAACTGCTAACATAGTTCTAACAGACTTTAGCATCGCTATGATTGAGAGAGTCTCATCATAGTCAACTCCTTGAACTTGTCGGAAACTTCTTTGAGACAAGTCGAGCTTCACAAATGGTGACATTAATTACCATAAGTGTCTGTCTTCTTCTTAAAGATCCATTTATTCTCAATGGCTTCCCGTTCATCGGGCAAGTCCACCAAAGTCCATACTTTGTTCTCATACATGGATCCTATCTCGGATTTCATGGCTTCTAGCCATTTGTTGGAATCCGGGCCCACCATCGCTTCTTCATAGCTCATAGGTTCATCGTTGTCCAACAACATGACCTTTAAGGTAGGGCTACCACTGAGAAGTTGTACACACCCTAGTCGACCTACGAGGTTCGATAGTAATTTGATCTGAAGCTTCATGATCATCATCATTAGCTTTCTCTTCAACTGACGTAGTTGCCACAGAAACATCTTTCTATGCTGCGCTACTCTCTGGTTGAAGTGAAGGTTCAACAACCTCATAAAGTTCTATCTTCCTCCCACTCAATTCTTTCGAGAGAAACTCTTTCTCGAGAAAGGACCTGTTCTTAGCGACAAACACTTTGCCCTCCGATCTGAGATAGAAGGTATACTCAATCGTCTTGTTTGGGTATTCTATGAAGATACAATTTTCCGCTTTGGTTCGAGCTTTTCCGACCGAAGCCTATCGACATAAGCATCGTAGCCCCAAACCTTAATAAACAACAACTTTGGTTTGTTGCCAAACCATAGTTCAAATGGTGTCGTCTCCACGGACTTAGATGGTGCCCTATTTAAAGTGAATGTAATTGTCTTCAATGCATAACCCCCCAAAATAGCGGTAGATTGGTAAGATACATCATACACCATATCCAATAAGGTTCGATTACGACGTTCGGACACACCATCATGCTATGGTGTTCCAGGCGGCGTCAACTGTGAAATGATTCCACCTTGTCTTTAGTGATTGCCAAACTCATAACTCATATACTTTCCCTTTGATCAGATTGAAGGAACTTGATCTTCTTGTTACGATGATTCTCAACTTAACTTTGAAATTGCTTGAACTTTTCAAACATTTCAGACTTATGCTTCATTAAGTAAATATACCCATATCTACTCAATTCACCGATGAAGGTGAGAAAATAACGATATCCACCGCGCGCGTCAACACTCATCGGACCGCACACATCAACATGTATGATTTCCAACAAGTCACTTGCCCATTCCATTGTTTCAAAGAATGGGGTTTTAGTCAGCTTGCCAAAGAGGCCTGGTTCGCATGTGTCAAGTAATTCAAAATCAAGTGACTTCAAAAGTCCATTCGCATGGAGGTTCTTTCATGCGCTTTACACCAATATGACCTAAGCGGCAGTGCCACATGAAAGTGGTACTATCATTATCAACTCTACATCTTTTGGCATCAATGTTATGAACATGTTTATAACTACGATCGGGATTCAATAAACCATTCACATTGGGTGCATGACCATAGAAGGTATTATTCATGTAATCGGAATAACCATTATTCTCTGACTTAAATGAATAACCGTATTGCAATAAACATGAACTAATCATGTTCATGCTCAACGCAGACACTAATGCAAACAACAGTTATCTAGGTTCGACACTAATCCCGAAGGTAGAGGGAGCGTGCGATGGTGATCACATCAACCTTGGAAACACTTCCAACACACATCGTCACCTCGCCCTTAGCTAGTCTCCGTTAATTCCGTAGCTTTTGTTTCGAGTTACCAATATTAGCAACTGAATTGGTATCTAATACCCAGATGCTACTAGGAGTACTAGTAAGGTACACATCAAATATACTTTTGTTGAAGTTGACAACCTTCTTATCTACCAAGTATTTGAGGCAGTTCCGCTGCCAATGACCGTTCCCCTAACTGTAGCACTTTGTCTCGGGTTTGGGTTCTTGGGTTTCTTCACTGGAGCGGCAAGTGGATTGCCATTCAAGAAGTTTCCCTTCTTGCCCTTGCCCTTCTTTGAAACCAATGCTCTTGTTAACCATCAACACTTGATGCTGCTTCTTGATTTCTACCTTTACGGCCTTAAGCACGATGAACAGCTCCGGGGTTATCTTCCCTTGCATGTTATAGTTCATCACGAAACTCTAGTAGCTTGGTGATAGCGACTGGAGAACTTTTGTCAATCACTCTCTTATCTGGAAGATTAACTCCTACTTGATTCAAGTGATTGAAGTACCATGCTCACTGGCTGAGCTATTCTCCTCCATCTTGTAGGCAAAGGTCTTGTCAGAGGTCTCAACCTCTCAACATGGGCATGAGCCTGAAATACCAATTTCAGCTCTTCGAACATCTCATATGTTCTATGGCGTTCAAAACGCTTTTGGAGCCCTGACTCTAAGCTGTAAAGCATGGCGCACTAAACTATCAGGTAGTCATCAGAACGTGTCTACCATATGTTCACAACATCCACATACGACGCCAGAGGGGTTGGCACACCGAGCGGTGCATCAAGGACAAAAGCCTTCTGTGTAGCAGTGAGGACAATCCTTAGACTATGGCCCTAGTCCACACAATTTCTTACAACATCTTTCAACTTAGTCTTTCTCTAGGAACGTATTAAAACAAAGAGTTAAAGCGCGAGCTATTAATCCACAACATAATTTGCAAAGACAATTTAGACTATGTTCATGATAATTAAGTTCATCTAATCAAATTATTGAATGAACTCCCACTCAGATAGACATCCCTCTAGTCATCTAAGTGATACATGATCCGAATCAACTAGGCCGTGTCTGGTCATCACATGAGACGAACTAGTCATCAACGGTGAACATCTCCATGTTGGTCGTATCTACTATACGACTCATGTTCGACCTTTCGGTCTCTTGTGTTCCGAGGCCATGTCTGTACATGCTAGGCTCGTCAAGTCAACCTAAGTGTTTTGCATGTGTAAATCTGCCTTACACCCGTTGTATTCAAACGTTAGAATCTATCACACCCGATCATCACGTGGTGCTTCGAAACAACGAACCTTCGCAACGGTGCATAGTTAGGGGGAACACTTTCTTGAAATCTTAGTGAAGGATCATCTTATTTATGCTACCGTCGTTCTAAGCAAATAAGATGTAAACATGACAAACATCACATGCAAATTATAAAGTGACATGATATGGCCAATATCATCTTGCGCCTTTGATCTCCATCTTTGAGGCGTGGCATGAACACCATCATCACTGGCATGACACCATGATCGCCATCATCGTGTCTTCATGAAGTTGCCTCGCCAACTATTACTTCTACTACTATGGCTAATGGTTAGCAATAAAGTAAAGTAATTACATGGCATTTTCATTGACACGCAGGTCATAAAATAAATTAAGACAACTCCTATGGCTCCTGCCGGTTGTCATACTCATCGACATGCAAGTCGTGATTCCTATTACAAGAACATGATCAATCTCATACATCACATATATCAGTCATCACATCCTTTTGGCCATATCACATCACATAGCATACCCTGCAAAAACAAGTTAGACATCCTCTAATTGTTGTTGCATGTTTTACGTGGCTGCTATGGGTTTCTAGCAAGAACATTTCTTACCTACGCAGAAGCCACAAAAGTGATATGCCAATTGCTATTTACCCTTCATAAGGACCCTCTTCTTCGAATCCGATCCGACTAAAGTGGGAGAGACAGATACCCGCTAGCCACCTTATGCATCAAGTGCATGTCAGTCGGTGGAACCAGTCTCACGTAAGCATACGTGTAAGGTCGGTCCGGGCCGCTTCATCCCACAATGCCGATAAGACTAGTAAAAGTAAGCAAATTGAACAAATCATCGCCGACAACTGCTTTGTGTTCTACTCGTGCATAGAATCTACGCATAGACCTAGCTCATGATGCCACTGTTGGGGAACGTAGCAATAATTCAAAAAAATTCCTACGCGTCACCAAGATCAATCTAGGAGATACTAACAATGAGAGAGAGGGAGTGCATCTTCATAGCCTTGAAGATCGCTAAGCGGAAGCGTTACAAGAATGTGGTTGGTGGAGTCGTACACGCAGCGATTCAGATCGCGGTCGATTCCGATCTAAGCACCGAACAACGGCGCCTCCGCGTTCAACACACGTACAGCCCGGGAACATCTCCTCCTTCTTGATCCAGCAAGGGGAGAGGAGAATTTGAGGGAGAACTCCGACAGCACGACGGCGTGGTGGTGATGGAGCTCGTGGTTCTCCGGCAGGGCTTCACCAAGCGCTACAGAGGGGGAGGAGGTGTAGGAGAGGGGGAGGGGCTGCGCCAGGGGAAGGGTGCGGCTGCTCTCTCTCTCCCTCACTATATATAGGGACAAGGGAGAGGGGGCCCGGCCCCCTCAGATCCCATCTAGAGGAGGGGCGGCGGCCAGGGAAGGGAAACTTGCCCCCCAAGCCAAGGGGGCGCCCCTTTAGGGTTTCCCCTCAACCCTAGGCGCATGGGCCCTAGGGGGTGGTGCCCAGCTCACTTAGGGGCTGGTTCCCCTCCACATACAGCCCATAGGGCCCTCCGGGGCTGTGGACCCTCCCGGTGGACCCCCAGAACCCTTTCGGTGGTCCCGGTACAATACCGGCAAACCCCGAACACTTCCGGTGACCGTATGAGGACTTCCCATATATAAATCTTCACCTCTGAACCATTCTGGAACTCTTAATGAAGTTCAGGATCTCATCCGGGACTCCGAACAACCTTTGGTAACCACATACTATTTCCCATAACAAATCTAGCATCACCGAACCTTAAGTGTGTAGACCCTACGGGTTTGGGAACCATGTAGACATGACCGAGACATCTCTCCGGCCAATAACCAACATCGGGATCTGGATACCCATGTTGGCTCCTACATGTTCCATGATGATCTCATTGGATGAACCACGATGTCAAGGATTCAATCAATCCCGTCTGCAATTCCCTTTGCCTATCGGTATGTTACTTGCCTGAGATTCGATCGCCGGTATCTCCATACCTCGTTCAATCTCGTTACCGGCACGTCTCTTTACTCGTTCCGTAATGCATGATCCCGTGACCAACTCCTTAGTCACATTGAGCTCAATATGATGATGCATTACCAAGTGGGCGCAGAGATACCTCTCCGTCATACGGAGTGACAAATCCAAGTCTCGATTCGTGCCAACCCAACAGACACTTTCGGAGATACATGTAGTGCACCTTTATAGCCACCCAGTTACGTTGTGACATTTGGTACACCCAAAGCATTTCTACGGTATCTGGGAGTTTCACAATCTCATGGTCTAAGGAAATGATACTCAACATTAGAAAAGCTTTAGCAAAATGAACTGCACGATCTTGTGCTACGCTTAAGATTGGGTCTTGTCCATCACATCATTCTCCTAATGATGTGATCCCGTTATCAATGACATCCAATGGCCATGGTCAGGAAACCATGACCATCTATTGATCAACAAGCTAGTCAACTAGAGGCTTACTAGGGACATATTACGATCTATGTATTCATACATGTATTACGGTTTCCGCTTAATACAATTATAGCATGAACAATAGACAATCATCATGAACAAGGAAATATAATAATAACATTTTATTATTGCCTCTAGGGCATATTTCCAACACACGACGCATTCCGTTGCCTCCCGTGAACACGATGACGACGCAGTTTCTCCGTTCTGACCCAGCCATGTACATGAGCCCTGGCTGTTTGTATGCGCGAGTAGGCGTTCGAGACCCCGCCCGTATGTACGTGCGTGGCCGTATTTATTTTCTTGCACCCTAGCCGTTGTATGTATGTGTACATGCTACGTTCGCGCCTCTACTACGACACATGCCCTTCCTTACACTGCCACGGTTCATCGTTGCAGCCTGCAGACGGGCTGATCGTATGTACGTACACGTTCGCGACCAGAATGACAACGCTACGTACGCTTCGACCAGGTGGGTCCCGACTGTCAGGCACTTCCTTCCGTGCGAAGATGTAGCTGGTGGGTCCCAGCAGTCAGGGGGCGAATCATTTTTTCCCCGTAATATGGACGCACTTCCTTGCGTGCGAAGATGTAGCTGGTGGGTCAAAACAGTCAGGGGGAACATTTTTTTCACGAAATACGGTGGCCCGTCCGGTGGGTCCCTATTGTTAGGTGGAGGAATCATTATTTTCCGCGCAATAAGGAGGCATGGTCGTGGACCCAGCTGTCAGCCTATCCACGTACAGTACTCTTCCGATGGAAGTCGTTCGTTGACCACATTGACCACGCCGCGCCGAGAGCACCAAGGCGGTGGACGGCGGCGAGGCCTAGGAAGGGGACGACGCGGAGACGGGGAAGACGTAGTTGTGGATACCCACGCGGAGAGGAGTGCGAGGGTTCACTGGTTCGGCTGCGGTGGGAGTAGTAGGGGCGGTGAGGCCTCTGCAGTAGCACAACTGACCATGGGAGGCAGGAGCAGGCGACACGACCGGTGCTGCTTTGGGCGGCTGGAGCAAGAAGACCAGAGGTTGAAGAAGCACTACGGCCGTTGGATGGACATCGTATGATCACTAGCGCTAGAATCGTTGATATTGACTAAGTTAAGCCCTCCGTCCCCGTTAACTTAGTAGGTCCACAAGTCAGCCTCCCACTATGCTGGGTCCCAGCTAGCAGGGGGAGTATTCATTTTTTGTGCGTAATAAGGAGGCACTTCCTTGTGTGTGAAGATATAGCTGGTGGGTCCGACCTGTCAGTGGGGGAACATTTTTTTGTGAAATACAGAGGCCCTTCCGATGGGTCCCAGTTGTCTTGAAAGATTTCTGGCCCAGCAGGGCGTAGAAAGCAAGTAGGCCTACGTTGGTTATTCTGCAAAAAACAAAATAGTTGGGCTAGCCATTTTCATAAAGGAAAAAAAACAAATTGGGTTGGTCATCTGCTAAACATATGAAATAAAAGCCCGGGCTAGACGGGCCACAACTCTCGAACAACCCAGTTGATACCCTTCTCCGTCCCGAAAAAACAAAATTACTACGCGCGCTGCTGGGTCCCTACTATCATCCTCACCATGTACATTCATCTCCTTATTCCTCTTGGTTGTTGACCATGTTGACAACACCGGAGGGCGGCGCCGCAGTGAGTGAACCAAAGCGGAGGACGATGGTGAGGCCTCGGACGGGAATGAACAGGAGTCGAGGAAGATGCGCAGAGTTTTAGGGTGCAATGTGGCCACGATGCGTGTGCGGCAGCACAGCCAGCCGTGGGAGGCCGAAGCAGGCGGTCCCACCAGCGCTGGTTTGGCTTTGGCGGCTGGAGGAAGAAGAGACTGAAGAAACACGACAGACGTTGAATGTCAATCCAACGGTCAAGGTTGGCACAATCGTTTGTCTACTAAGCTGACACCAAGTAGCATACTTTTTTATATATAGGAAGAAAAGAAAAACAGGGCTCGTTCGCCTGATAACATTCCTGAAACTGCGACTGTTCGATCTTGCATCGCAACTAAAACTACGAGGAAAATGCGTTCGTCTGCCGTCCTCCTCCCAGGGAACGTTCACCACATAAGTGACTAGCACCCTTGGTTTTCAACCGAGATGTCTTGGGTTCGAGTCCCAGGAACTCTCAATTTTGTCCTCCTTCCTTCCTTGCAAAAAAAGAAAGAAAACAAAAGACTTGAGAAGGCGTACAGAACAATCTAGTGTACCAGTAAAGAGACGTTGCTGAGTTTTAGAAAAAAGAGAGACGTGCTCCTGTAGTTGGTTCGAATCCAAACCTAGACTATGGCTATATATGGTGCTATGCTACTCTGCAAGTAATGAAACTGACATATCCAACATTCGCTTCTCCTCTTCTCTACTTACTCTGCCTAGCATCGGAAGCTCTGGCCGCAGAACCATGTCCGCTGGCTGCTCGTCCACCTGCTCTTCAGCAGGCAACAACCAGATATGCGCCAAGTCGCCACCCGTACCATCGCTTGTGGGTCTCATCACACCCCCGCCGGCATACGCACCGCAACCCACTGCCGTTGGTGTGGTGCCACTGCTGCAAATCACGCAGAGTCATCCATCGCGTCTCAACCACAATCCTCAACCCTGGCCGAGTCTTCTACAAATGCCCGAATCATGGAGTAATAATATGTTTAAGTGTTGTTCTACTGCTTTCAGTTGCTGATTTTTTTAATAGTTTGGCTGATGATCTTCCAATTTGATTCATGCAGAAAAGGGAAGATTCGTGTGATTTGTATTTCTGGGAAGTTGCTGATGTGGGGGAATGCAACTACGCTGATTATTTGGTTAGCCGAGGAATCCCAATACCAGCAAGTTGGGGTGTTGGACAAGTAACTAAAGGAATGACAGAAGAGGAAGATGCAGAGCAGAAGGTTACAGATGTAGTTCCTCTGATCATGGCCAAGCAACAGCTGCTGAACGGCCTTGACAGCAATGAGGAGATGAAAGAGCTTGTGAAGATAATGGGCAAAATTGATGTGCTCTGTAGGATGATTGTCTCTTTATTTGCAGTGTATGTAGCACTCATGATGTATTCAGTGGCTATGACATGAGCACTTTGCTGAAACTAGTAATGAATGAAACCTGTGTAGCAGGCTGGGCGTAGTGTTGTGAACATCTAATGATTTCTATTAACGGAAATCGGGGGTATCCCCTTTTTCTCATAAATAAATAAATAGCAGAGGCCCTTTTGGTAATAAATAAATAAATTAGCAGAGGCCCTGTCGGGTCAGCTTTCTTCCCATTCGAAGACGTCGAGCAAATTGCAATCCAATAGCAAACTATGTCATCAAATTCAAGTTTCACAGCCAAGTATGAGTACAACTAAACAACAATGTCATCATGTTTTAGTCATCATACAATCACCAAACCGAAATGAACATACATAACAAGTGATGTTCTCACCGCAAAATACTAAACAACACATTCATCAGGTTTTAGTTGTCATAGAAAACACAGTTTCACATAGTATATAAAAAACGTCTTCTGACAGGCAAATATGACAAAAGCAATCTAATAATCATCCGTAGCAGCAGCGTCAACATCTTCGCCATGTGTATCAGTCTGGATCGTAATTCCCTAGAGTTTCATCTTCTTCTTCATCCTCAATGTCCTCGAACGTTGGCTTCTTCTTGATCAACTCTTGTATGTCCACAGCATGACAGGCAATCGTTTTGCCAGCGTCATTGACGTGATGGTTCTCAAATATATTAGGAACATCTGTTTAGTCTTGTACATCAGGAGTAGTGTAAGCATGATCTTGTTGTGCAACTTCATTAAACGAATGCCTCTGCTCAAACCTTTGCAATACTCTCCAGTCATCGCTACGTGCAAATGTGTCTTCCAAGAAAATATATGTGTTGCTTGATTTGCCAAAATAACAGGCTCGTTGGTATGGTACGCCGCCTTGACATTGATGGATTTGAAATAATCATCAGCTCTGGATTTTGTGATCCTGGAAAATAGGTTATACCAATGACAGCACAACAGAACCACACACCGATGATCCTCGAAACTGGAGATATACTACAACTGAACAATGTCTGTTATGTTAGCATACATTTCAGTTGTCTGTCTATCGTACGTATCCATGCTCATGATGGCACTATTTTGTGTCTTTCTGCGTTCATCACGTGCAAGGGTGTTGTAGCGCACATCTCCAACAACGCAAAATTCATAATGTCTTACCCGAGTATCAGGACCCATTGCTAGTGCGTAAAGGGCATCGTCAACTGCCTGCCCACCCTCCCGAATCTTGTTAACCTATGGTTAGAAAATAGACAAGTCGGTCATCTTATGTACTCAATATATTAAAAAAACTGACAGTGCAATTCAAAAGCTTACATGGCTCTTGAACCATTTCGCAAATCCGGCCATAACCAGTTTGTCAATGTTTCTTGGATTTTGCGGAAGTAACTCCCTTTTGTAGATGTTGCACAACATAGTGATCGCGTCAAACATCTAAATATATAAGAATGTGCTGCAAGTTTAGTAGATTACGATGTATAAGCTGCAGTACTTAGCACTTACTTGATATAAGGTAGTATCTCAAGACAGTTATTCAACACATACTAAACCATTTTGTCCAAATCTTTAGGTTTGTCCTCTTGTCGACTCTTCCGTGTAACTCAAATAGAATAATTGAAAACATTGTGCCCGGGATTGTCTTCACCCACCTCTTTGCTAAGTTGATCAGCTATTTCAATGTATTTTGAGCAGAATGTCAACGCTTCTGTAGCAATGTAGGCCTCTGCAATGGAACCCTCGGGTCTAGCTCTGTTCCTAACATAGCCCTTGAAAGTGCCTAGCCGCCTTTCAATAGGGTACATCCAGCCATACCGTATTGGACCTCTAAGTACTGCCTCATCAGGTAGATGAACATCCAAATGCACCATCACATCAAAGAAGGCTAGAGGAGATATCTTCTCAAGGTCGCATAGGATAGTTGGTATCTTGTCTCTAAGATGCTCCAAAGCATCTACCCTGATATTTCTACTACAGAGTTCCCTAAAGAATTGTCCCAACTCTGCAACTGCTCTGTATAAGTCAAGGCGGCCCAATCCTCTAAGGATAACAGGTAAAACCCTTTGAAGTAGGACATGGGTGTCATGAGTTTTCAACCCTTGTACCTTGTTTCCATCTGCACTGACTCTCTTTTCAGGGTTGGAAGCAAATCCATGTGGTAATCTCACACGTGACAGGACCTCGCATAATTCTTTTCTTTTTACCTTGTCCAAGACATACACAGCTGGTGCCATATCCCATGGTTTACCTTCATCTTGCACCTGCAAATCCTGTCTGATACCCAGGTGTATCAAATCAATCCTAGATTTTGAGGTATCTTTCGTCTTGCCTTTAGTATTAAGAAGTGTGTCGATAATGCTGTCACATATATTTTTCTCGATGTGCATCACATCAAGATTATGCCACAGATCCAAATCTTTCCAATACTCCAAGTCCCACAAAGTGGACCTGCGGGTAAACAATAATCTCTCTTCTGCCCTGCCACACTTACTTTTCCCGCTACCATTACCAGGATGGTTTCCTTGTGTAATATGCCTGATCTTCTCTAATTCCACTTGCAACTCATCGGCGGTGAGCCTCTTTGGCGCATCACGGTTTTCATGCTTTGCATTGAACACATGTCTTCTGTATTTTGTAGGACGTGGCTTGTCCTTGGCAAGTAAACGGTGGTGTCCAATGTAACAGATCTTGCTAAGTATTGCGTACGACAGCGGATTCCTGTCACAGCAAACACATGCATTGTAACCATGTGTTGTTCGCCCTGACATAGTGCCCAAAGCCGGATAATCATGGATACACCAAATTATAATAGCACGCAGAAAGAAATCAGCTGGTGGGCTGCAATATAGGTCTCGAGTGAGAACACCCCTCCATAGTTGTTGTAGTTCCTCCACGAGAGGCTCCATGAACAAATCAAAATCCTTTCCAGGACTTTTTGGACCTAGGATGAGCAAGCCCATCATGTAGTTTGATTCTTTGGTGCAGACATTTGGAGGCATGTTGTAAGGGATAACAAGGACCGACCACATGCTATATGTGGCGCTCTGGTGGCCAAATGGGTTAAATCCATCTGAAGCTAAGCCAAGTCTAATGTTTTTCAGGTCAGCAGCAAACTTTTTGTGTTTCTGATTGAAGCTTTTCCACTCACTACCATGACATGGATGGCTCATTACATTCTGATCTCTGTGCTCCTGGTTCCTAGAATGCCACAGTACATTCTCTCTTGTTTTAGCATCATGAAACAACCTTTGCAATCTTGGTATAATTGGAAAATGTCTCAGGACATTATGAGGAATCCTCTTCACAGCATCACCATCTTTCCATCTTGATGATTTGCATTTTGGGCATTCACTTAAGTTGGCATAATCCTTCCGGAACAAAACACAATTATTCTTACAAACATGGATCATATCATATCCAATTCCAACTGCACAAAGGAAATTCTTCATTTTACTGTATGTGTATGGCAGCTCAGACGCATCTAGGAAAGCTTTGCGGAAAGCAGCCAACATCGCATCGAATGATTTGTTGGTCATCCGCTCAGATGTCTTCAACTTAAGAAAGATGACCATAGCTGAGAATACTGAAAGCTTATTTCCTGGGGTGACAGCCATGATGCATTGTTCCGACACGCGGGCCCACCATTTTTCTTCTGCAGGTGAAAGTTCACGAAATGCACGAGCATTTCGTAGCATTGTTTCAATGTTGGTCACATTCACTGGCTCCGCCACGACCACCCCCTCCTTCTCTTCCACCTGAGCATCAGGCAGATCAAGATGGTGATCTGCTGCTTCCACGTAGTTAGTAACATTAATGTTCACAGCTTCACCATGATGAACCCACCTAGTATATGTGACCGACATCCCATACAAGTGTAGATGATTTTGCATAGTTGACTTGGGTCTTGTAACTAAATTCATACAACTGCTACAAGGGCAGAGCACATCTGATTTTGGACCACCGTACTCAGCTCTGATAAAGTTCATGAAGCTTTCAACACCCTCGACATATGCAGCGGAGAATCTTTGAGCAGAAGTTATCCAAGTCATGTCCATCTGTTAGACATACAAATTAGTTCTTCTACTTCATATTACAGGAAAAACATACATGCTTTTTTATGAAGTCCAGGAAAAGAATACCTAGGTCGATGTCAAAAGCTATGGCAAGATATTTGGACGATCAGATCTAAGTAATGAAATATATTCAAAGCTAATTCAGCAAACAAATTTGAGTGCTAAATTATGGCAGGCTTTTTCAACAGTCAATGAGGCCGAGCACACGGCCATCGAACTATCGAAGGCCATCGCATCAACAAAGATTGAGTATAAAATGGTGTAGAGCTATTTCACCTAGCAGATTGGCTACTAGACCATGGCAATCTACGTCACAATGAATATATGGAAGGATATTTTAGCAACTAATCGGGCTTGGCATGCCATCTCAGCTAAGCAAATTGAGTGCAGAACAGGGCAAGGAAGCTTCTTAAGCAGAGCATATTGACTGTAAACTACTTCGGCAAACAGTGAGATTAACAATGTCTATCATCTAACATTCAGCGCTACACCGACATGCACGAGGCCTCAGTCTAGAATGTGCGTACCGTGGGAGAAGCCGAGCGCCATGCGTATCCACACGAACGTTGCCAGCGGTGGCGGCGCTGACCATCGTGCGCCCCCACAAGAATGTGCCAGCAGTGGTGGCATGGCTAGAGGACGGCAGTCTACGAGAGTGTACTGTGGGAGCGAGAGGATCGCCGTGCGTCCCCTCGATGAACCGCGGCACCGACGTATCAACGCGGCGGGGAGGGCGGCTTTGGTGGAGCGAATGGAGTGGAGGGGGACATGGGGAGGGGGGTTTGGGAAATATTATTGGCTAGTTGGCCGAAGGGCGGTTGAATTTGGGATTTGGGGGGAATTTTTTCGGGGGGGATTTACGCGTAGTGGGCGGGGGGAGTTTGGCGCATGGTCGGTTTCTCCAAGTGCAGTCCCACGTGTCAATGAAGAGGCAAGCCGAAGCGCATTCCATTTGCGTGAGTCGTGTGTAGGACCGAATGTGTGTGGGGTGCAATGCGACCGCGACATGGCTGTTGTGAGTGTACCACCTTTTTTCCTTTTAAACTAGGTGCTTCGCTCACTCAAAAAAAAACTTGGTGCTTCGCACGATCCATTGATATTACTACTAGTAATCCGGTAATCCCGACTAAAATGGCGCGGCCGGGTCTTTTCCCGCGCGATATGCTAGGAGGTTGGCTTAGTTAGGACGAGTAATGTTACACCTATGTAATCCCAGTTACGTCATTAACGTAATGTGAAACGAGTGAGCTGTTGACTGTATATTGGGGGCGGGAGGGGCCCACCACCATGAAAATCAGGGAGGAGAGAGAGAGAGGCAATTTATGTTAATCCTTTTGTAGGTTCCCGTAGATGTAGAAAGATGTGAAATGCGTGAATGTGTAGTGGACGTACTATTGGAGTGCTTAGGATAAATTGTGTATGTAGACCCTATGTGTTTATTTACTTCGCATGTTAGCTTTGTCTCGGTTCAATAAAAAGCGGAGTTGGTGATGATGGTGTGCCTGCCATCCTGCAATATAGGTCGTCCGATCTATATCTAACGGATAGGAAGGAAACTATGACAATTTACCCGCACTCCTCTCCGCATTTGCAGATAAGGCCTTCCCTCGTTCATCCTTTTCTCCCACAAGATCTTGATGTTCCGTGCAACACACGGGCATCTTGCTAGTACTCCTACAATATACTATATTATTGTGAAAGTTCATATACATCGACCAAGATTAATGCAAACACGGCAGATTTTCATTACATTTAGGACAGAAAAATATAAGAAACCCGACCCTAAACCTATTCTATGGCGGCGACCGACGTCCTCCATCTGCGATCTCCATGTATGGGGCGGGGTTCAAGACGAAGTTGCGCTCTCCGGCGAGGAAGAGTAGAACACGGGAGACGGACTGGCCAGTTGGCACACCATGCCATGCCGCCTCCCATGCCCTACTCATCCTCGGAGGATTCTCCGACCGCAGCGGTGCCGGACGTTGGACGGCGGCAAGTAGGACACGTGGCTGACGGTGCTCCCGTCGTTGGCCGCCAGCGTGGCCACCACTTGTGCGGTCGCGTCCGTGTCCGGCTATGCTACTATTGCATCGCGAGGGCGGCGACCTCGAACTTCATCCCCGAAGACAAGCTCTCCAGTAGAGCGTTCGCACTCGCGGTCATGGCAGATGTGGTGCCAGGTAGCAGGACGATGTGCTATGGTGTGGAGGTTAGCCGGGCATTGCCGCTTTAAGTAGCGCATTCTGGTGAGGCCAAAGCGTCTGGGCACGTCATTAAGTCGCCAGAGTTGGTTCCTCGGGCACCGAGCCTCTTAACGACGTGATACGGATGGACGACATGAATGCAGGCAGCTGGCGCCGGCTAGGAACGCACCGTGCGACGGTGCGAGGGATGAGGGTTTTTGGTGTGCCTGGGTATTCAGCTGTGGTCGTGGCAACATTGGAGATGCCATTTGCTCACATGCGACCCCACATGTCATTGAAAAAGAAAGATGACTTGGCATGGTCTCAGGTCCTGGGGATGTAGTTGGCCGCGCTACACCACTCTGCAGACGCGTCGCGGCGCGCGTGCACTTTGGTGCCCTGTGCATCCTCGATGAGCTGGGTGTTGATCTACTGGTCGTGCCACAACGCTAACGCCACCCTCGGCACACTAAAACCTACCGTGTCTAGCGACGATGAGCATGTCGCTCACCGTGGTCGCCCTGTCTAGAGGCGGTGCTGGAGCTGCACCATGTTGCTGGCCCCACGACCCACATGAACGGTTGCTGGTAGCGAGAAGGTCGCGGGCTAGCTCCTCCATTGGACTAGTCTGCGCCACGTCGTCTCGACAGGTGTGCCCCACATGTTGGTTTCCCTGTTTTACCGGCCATATTCGAGCGTCAGTGCTCCACGTTGCGCATTAGGGGCAGAACATGTGGTTTTTGTGCCCTGGTTCAAATGTGGTACAATACCAAGTTGTTACCCTAGCCCCAAGTGTGGTGGTTTTGGGTACGGTACCACCCTTTTCCTTTTCAAGTAGTGAAGCGTAACACTTCATTAAGTAGCCGGATGGTGTGCTAAATGTAGGTGTCTGACTGTTTGAAAGAATAATTGAGGTGTGCTCGGTCTGTGCCCGCATTTAGGGGTCCAACTTACCATGTTTTGGCAGTAGTAACTACTCCCTCCGTCCTTCAAAGAGTGTATTTCCAACTTTCTTGAAAAGTCAAACTTTTTTATGTTTGACTGTATTTATACAATAATACACCAATATTTATGCCGTCAAATTAGTAGCATTCGATTCATGATATAATATATTTTCATCATATACTGATATGTCTCCAACGTATCTATAATTTTTATTGTTCCATGCTATTATATTATCTGTTTTGGATGTTTAATGGGATTTAATATGCTCTTTTATATTATTTTTGGGACAAACCTATTAACCGGAGGCCCAGTGCCAGTTTCTGTTTTCTTGCCTATTTTAGTGTTTCACAGAGAAGGAATATCAAATGGAATCCAAACAGAACGAAACCTTCGCGAGGATATTTCTTGGAACAAACGCAAACCAGGAGACTTGGAGTGGAAGTCTAGAACTCCGTGAAGCTTCCACGAGGCAGGAGGGCGCACCCAGGGGGTAGGCGCGCCCCCACCCTCGTGGGCCCCACGGAGCTCCACCGAAGTACTTCTTTCACCTATATATACTCTTATACCCAAAAAACATCAGGGGAGCCACAAAACCACTTTTCCACCGCTGCAACCTTCTGTGCCCGTGAGATCCCATCTGGGGCCTTTTCCGGCGATCTGCCAGAGGGGGATTCGATCACGGAGGGCTTCTACATCAACACCATAGCCTCTCCGATGATGTGTGAGTAGTTTACCACAGACCTTCGGGTCCATAGTTATTAGCTAGATGGCTTCTTCTATCTTTGGTTCCCAATACAAAGTTCTCCTCGATGTTCTTGGAGATCTATTCGATGTAATACCTTTTGTGGTGTGTTTGCTGAGATCTGATGAATTGTGGATCTATGATCAAGTTTATCTATGAACAATATTTGGTTCTTCTTTGAATTCTTAGATGCATGATTTGATATCTTTGCAAGTCTCTTCGAATTATCGGTTTAGTTTGGCCTACTAGATTGATCTTTCTTGCAATGGGAGAAGTGCTTAGCTTTGGGTTCAATCTTGCGGTGTCCTTTCCTAGTGACAGTAGGGGCAGAAAGGCACATATTGTATTGTTGCCATCGAGGATAAAAAGATGGGGTTTATATCATATTGCTTGAGTTTATCCCTCTACATCATGTCATCTTTCCTAAAGCATTACTCTGTTCTTATGAACTTAATACTCTAGATGCATGCTGGATAGCGGTCGATGTGTGGAGTAATAGTAGTAGATGCAGAATCATTTCGGTCTACTTAACATAGACGTGATGCCTATGTTCATAATCATTGCCTAGATATTCTCATAACTATGTGCTCTTCTATCAATTGCTCGGCAGTAATTTGTTCACCCACCGTAATACTCGCTATCATGAGAGAAGCCACTAGTGAAACCTATGGCCCCCGGGTCTCTTTCTTATTATATTGCATCTCCTTTATTTACATCGCATCTCGTTTACTATTTTGCAATCTTTATTTTCCAATCTATACAGCAAAAATACCAAAAATATTTATCTTACTATCTTTATCAGATCTCACTTTTTCAAGTGGCCGTGAAGGGATTGAAAACCCCTTTATCGCGTTGGTTGCGAGGTTCTTAATTGTTTGTGCAGGTACGAGGTGACTTGCATGTTATCTCCTACTGGATTGATACCTTGGTTCTCAAAAACTGAGGGAAATACTTACGCTACTTTGCTGCATCACCCTTTCCTCTTCAAGGGAAAACCAACGCATGCTCAAGAGGTAGCAAGAAGGATTTCTTGCGCCGTTGCCAGGGAGATCTACACTCAAGTCAAGACATACCAAGTACCCATCATAAACTCTTCTCCCTCGCATTACATTATTTGCCACTTGCCTCTCGGTTTCCTCTCCCCCACTTCACCTTTGCCATTTTATTCGCCCCTTTTTTGTTCGCCTTCTTTCGTTTGCCTCTTGTGTGCCTGTTTTCCCTGATGGCCTTGCCTAAAAGTGTTCATCCTCACCTTAGAAGGTTGGAAGAAATTGAGAACAACGTTGGAACCTTTATGTCTTTGCAATTCGAGCACAATAATTTCTTTAGAAACGAGCTTAAAGAATAGAAAGGCTTTATGGAGTACATGAATAAAGAGCTCGATGATATGTCTAAAGAATTTTATGGTTTGAAATCTCAGTTTGCTCATCTTGAAAATTTAGTAGGTCAAATTTCGGATAAGCAAGCCACCTTAGTTAATAAGATGGCCGCTAAACCGAAGGATCTACATGATAATAATGATGAAGATCTAAAAGTGATTGATGTGTCTCCTATTAAATCTTTGTTTTCCAATATGAATCTTGATAAAGATGGGACTGGAGATGATTCAACTTTAGTTAAAAGGCGTCCCAATGATTCGGAGTTTTTAGATCTTGATGCTAAAATTAATAAAAGTGGGATTGAAGAGGTCAAAACTTTAGATAGCAATGAACCAACTATTTTGTATTTCAAGGAATTTAATTATGATAATTTCTCTTTGATAGATTGTATTTCCTTGTTGCAATCCATGTTAAATTCTCCTCATGCTTATGATCAAAATAAAGCTTTTACAAAACATATCGTTGATGCTTTAATGAAATCCTATGAAGAAAATCTTGAACTAGAAGTTTCTATTCCAAGAAAACTTTATGATGAGTGGGAACCTACTATTGAAATTAAGATTAAAGATTATGAATTCTATGCTTTGTGTGATTTGGGTGCTAGTGTTTCCACGATTCCAAAAACTTTGTGTGATGTGTTAGGTTTCCGTCAATTTGATGATTGTTGTTTAAATTTGCACCTTGCGGATTCCACCATTAATAAACCTATGGGAAGGATTAATGATGTTCTTACTGTTGCAAATAGGAATTATGTGCTCATAGATTTCATTGTTCTTGATATAGATTGCAATCATACATGTCCTATTATTCTTGGTAGACCTTTCCTTAGAACGATTGGTGCAATTTTTGACATGAAAGAAGGAAACATTAGATTTCAATTTCCGTTAAGGAAAGGTATGGAACACTTTCCTAGAAAGAAAATTTAATTGCCTTATGAATCAATTATGAGAGCCACTTATGGATTGCATACCAAAGATGACAATACCTAGATCTATTCTTGCTTTTATGCCTAGCTAGGGGCGTTAAACGATAGCGCTTGTTGGGAGGCAACCCAATTTTATTTTTGTTCTTTACTTTTTGATCCTGTTTAGTAATAAATAATTTATCTAGCCTCTGTTATGATTGTGTTTTTTATGTTTTAATTAGTGTTTGTGCCAAGTAAAGCCTTTAGGATCTTCTTGGGTGATTGTTGTTTGATCTTGCTGAAAAAAACAGAAAGTATGTGCTCACGAGAATAATTTTCATTTTTTACCAGAGAGCTAAAAAATATCAATTCCAACTTCAGTAGATCAATATACAAATTATTTAGGTTTTCCTAATTTTTCAGAATTTTTGGAGTTACAGAAGTACTCAAAACCTCCAGATTGCTACACACTGTTCTGTTTTGACAGATTCTGTTTTTCGTGTGTTGTTTGCTTATTTTGATGAATCTATGGCTAGTATCGGGGGGTATGAACCATATATAAGTTGGAATACAGTAGTTTTAACACCAATATAAATAAATAATGAGTTAATTACAGTACATTAAAGTGGTGGTTTGCTTTCTTATACTAACGGAGCTCATGAGATTTTCTGTTGAGTTTTGTGTTGTGAAGTTTTCAAGTTTTTGGGTAAGGATTTGATGGATTTTGTAACAAGGAGTGGCAAGAGCCTAAGATTGGGGATGCCCAAGGCACCCCAAGGTAAAATTCAAGGACAACCAAAAGCCTAAGCTTGGGGATGCCCCGGAAGGCATCCCCTCTTTCGTCTTCGTCTATCAGTAACTTTACTTGAGGCTATATTTTTATTCACCACATGATATGTGTTTTGCTTGGAGCGTCTTGTATGATTTGAGTCTTTTCTTTTTAGTTTACCACAATCATACTTGCTGTACACACCTTTTGGGAGAAACACACATGAATCGGAATTTATTAGAATACTCTATGTGCTTCACTTATATCTTTTGAGCTAGATAATTTTGCTCTAGTGCTTCACTTATATCTTTTTAGAGCACGGTGGTGGTTTTATTTTATAGAAATTGTTGATCTCTCATGCTTCACTTATATTATTTTGAGAGTCTTTTAGAACAGCATGGCATTCTGCTTTGGTTATGAAATTAGTCCTAATATGATGGGCATCCAAGATGGGTATAATAAAAACTTTCATATAGAGTGCATTGAATAGTTTAATACTTGATAATTGTTTTGAGATATAAAGATGGTGATATTAGAGTCGTGCTAGTTGAGTAATTGTGAAATTGGTAAATACTTGCGTTGAGGTTTGCAAGTCCCATAGCATGCATGTATGGTAACCGTTGTGTGATAAATTTGAAACATGAGGTGTTTTTTGACTTCCTTCCTTATGAGTGGCAGTCGGGGACGATCGATGGTCTTTTCCTACCAATCTATTCCCCTAGGAGCATGCGTGTAGTGCTTGGTTTTGATGACTTGTAGATTTTTGCAATAAGTATGTGAGTTCTTTATGACTAATGTTGAGTTCATGGATTATACGTACTCTCACCCTTCCACCATTGCTAGCCTCTCTTGTGTCGCGCAACTTTCGCCGGTACCATAAACCCACCATTTACCTTCCTCAAAACAGCCACCATACCTACCTATTATGGCATTTCCATAGCCATTCCGAGATATATTGCCATGCAACTTTCCACCGTTTCGTTTATTATGACACGCTTCATCATAGTCATATTGCTTTGCATGACCATGTAGTTGACATCATATTTGTGGCATGGCCACCTTTCATATTTTTTATATATGTCACTCTTGATTCATTGCACATCCCGGTACACCGCCAGAGGCATTCACATAGAGTCATATCTTGTTCTAAGTATCGAGTTGTAATTCTTGAGTTGTAAGTAAATAAAAGTGTGATGATCTTCATTATTAGAGCATTGTCCCATGTGAGGAAAGGATGATGGAGACTATGATTCCCCCACAAGTCGGGATGAGACTCCGGACGAAAAAAAGAGACCATAAAAAAAGGCCCAAACAAAAAAATGATAGAAAAAGAGAGAAGGGGCAATCTTACTATCCTTTTCCACACTTGTGCTTCAAAGTAGCACCATGATCTTCATGATAGAGTCTCTTATGTTGTCACTTTCATATACTAGTGGGAATTTTTCATTATAGAACTTGGCTTTTATATTCCAATGATGGGCTTCCTCAAATTTCCCTAGGTCTTCGTGAGCAAGCAAGTTGGATGCACACCCACTTAGTTTCTTTTGTTGAGCTTTCATACACTTATAGCTCTAGTGCATCCCTTGCATGGCAATCCCTACTCACTCACGTTGATATCTATTGATGGGCATCTCCATAGCCCATTGATACGCCTAGTTGATGTAAGACTATCTTCCTCCCTTTTGTCTTCTCCACAACCACCATTCTATTCCACCCATAGTGCTATGCCCATGGCTCGCGCTCATATATTGTGTAACAGTTGAAAAAGTTTGAAAAGGCTAAGTATGAAACAATTGCTTGGCTCGTCATCGGGGTTGTGCATGATGGGAGCATTTTGTGTGACGGAAATGAAGCATGGCCAAACTATATGATTTTGTAGGGACGAGATTTCTTTGGCTATGTTATTTTGAGAAGACATGATTGCTTGGTTAGTATCCTTGAAGTATTATTATTTTTATGTCAATATTAAACTTTTGTCTTGAATCTTTCGGATCTGAACATTCATGCCACAATAAATAAAATTACATTGAAAATTATGTTAGGTAGCATTCCACATCAAAAATTATGTTTTTGTCATTTACCTACTCGAGGACGAGCAGGAATTAAGCTTGGTGATGCTTGATACTGTTGGGGAACGTAGCAATAATTCAAAATTTTCCTACGTGTCACCAAGATCAATCTAGGAGATGCTAGCAACGAGAGAGAGAGGGAGTGCATCTTCATACCCTTGAAGATCGCTAAGCGGAAGCGTTACAAGAACACGGTTGATGGAGTCGTACTTGCGGAGATTCAGATCGCGGAAGATCCGATCTAGCGCCGAATGGACGGCACCTCTGTGTTCAACACACGTACAGCCCGGGGACGTCTCCACCTTCTTGATCCAGCAAGAGGAGAGGAGAAGTTGAGGGAGAACTCCAGCAGCATGACAGCGTGGTGGTGGAGTTTGTGGTATTCCTGCAGGGCGTCGCCAAGCTCTACGGAGGAGAAGGAAAAGTTAGAGTAGGGAGGGGCTGCGCTAGGGAAGGGGTGCGGCTGCCCTCTCTCTCCCTCACTATATATAGGGAGAAGGGGGATGGAGGAGTCACCCTAGGGTTCCCTAGGGGAGGGGCGGCGGCCACAGGGAAAACCCTAGATGGGTTTGGGCGCACCCACCCCCAGGAAACTTGCCCCCCAAGCCGGGAGGGCTGGCTGCCTTTGGGGAGGCGCCCCCACCTCTCCAAGTTACGTGAGATGGGGTGGGAGGGGCGCTCAGCCCCTTAGTGGGCTGATGTGCCCCCTCCCCTTGGCCCATAAAGCCCCCCAACGCTTGTCGGGGCCTCCGAAACCCCTTTCGGACACGCTGGTCGTCACCCGGTACCCCCGGAACAATTCCGGACTCCAATACCCTTCATCCAATATATCGATCTTCACCTCTGGACCATTCCAGAACTCCTCGGCATGTCCGGGATCTCATCCGGGACTCCGAAAAACCTTCGGTAACCACATACTATTTCCCATAACAACTCTAGCGTCATCGAACCTTAAGTGTGTAGACCCTACGGGTTCGGGAACCTTGCAGACATGACCGAGACATCTCTCCGGCCAATAACCAATAGCGGGATCTGGATACCCATATTGTCTCCCACATGTTCCACGATGATCTCATCGGATGAACCACGATGTCGGGGATTCAATCAATCCTGTATACAATTCCCTTTGTCTATCGGTATGTTACTTGCCCGAGATTCGATCGTCGGTATCCCCATACCTCGTTCAATCTCGTTACCGGCAAGTCTCTTTACTCGTTCCGTAACACATGATCCCATGGCTAACTCATTAGTCACATTGAGCTCATTATGATGATGCATTACCGAGTGGGCCCAGAGATACCTCTCCGTCACACGGAGTGACAAATCCCAGTCTCGATTCGTGCCAACTCAACAGACACTTTCGGAGATACCTGTAGTGTGCCTTTATAGCCACCCACTTACGTTATGACGTTTGGCACACCCAAAGCATTCCTACGGTATCCAGGAGTTGCACAATCTCATGGTCTAAGGAAATGATACTTGACATTAGAAAAGCTTTAGCAGACGAACTATACGATTTTGTGCTATGGTTAGGATTGGGTCTTGTCCATCACATCATTCTCCTAATGATGTGATCCCATTATCAACGACATCCAATGTCCATGGTCAGGAAACCATAACCATCTATTGATCAACGAGCTAGTCAACTAGAGGCTTACTAGGGACATGTTGTGGTCTATGTATTCACACATGTATTACGGTTTCCAGTTAATAAAATTATAGCATGAACAATAGACAATTATCATGAACAAGGAAATACAATAATAACCATTTTATTATTGCCACTAGGGCATATTTCCAACAGATACATCTCCAACGTATCTATAATTTTTTATTGTTCCATGCTATTATATTATCTGTTTTGGATGCTCAATGGGCTTTAATATGCTCTCTTATATTATTTTTGGGACTAACCTATTAACCGGAGGCGCAATGCCAGTTTTTGTTTTTGCCTATTTTAGTGTTTCGCAGAAAAGGAATATCAAACAAAATCCAAACGGAATGAAACCTTCGTGAGGATCTTTATTGGAACAAACGCAAACCAGGAGACTTGGAGTGGAAGTCTGAAACTCTGCGAAGATTCCATGAGGTAGGAGGGCGCGCCCAGGGGGTAGGCGCTCCCCCACCCTCGTGGGCCCCACGGAGATCCACCGACATACTTGTTTCGCCTATATATACTCTTATAACCTAAAAACATTAGGGGGAGCCACGAAACCACTTTTCCACTGCCGCAACCTTCTGTACCTGTGAGATCCCATCTCGGGCCTTTTCCGGCGATCTACCGGAGGGGGATTTGATCACGGAGGGCTTCTACATCAAAACCATAGCCTCTCCAATGATGTGTGAGTAGTCTACCACAGACCTTCGGTTCCATAGTTATTAGCTAGATGGCTTCTTCTCTCTCTTTGGTTCTCAATACAAAGTTCTCCTCGATGTTCTTGGAGATCTATTCGATGTAATACTTTTTGTGGTGTGTTTGCTGAGATCCGATGAATTGTGGATTTATGATCAAGTTTATCTATGAACAATATTTGGTTCTTCTCTGAATTCTTATATGCATGATTTGATATCTTTGCAAGTCTCTTCGAATTATCGGTTTAGTTTGGCCTACTAGATTGATCTTTCTTGCAATGGGAAAAGTGCTTAGCTTTGGGTTCAATCTTGCGGTGTCCTTTCCAAGTGACAGTAGGGGCAGCAAGACACGCATTGTATTGTTGCCATCGAGGATAAAAAGATGGGGTTTATATCATATTGCTTGAGTTTATCCCTCTACATCATGTCATCTTGCCTAAAGCATTACTCTGTTCTTATGAACTTAATACTCTAGATGCATGCTGGATAGCGGTCGATGTGTGGAGTAATAGTAGTAGATGTAGAATCGTTTCGGTCTACTTAACACAGACATGATGCCTATGTTCATAATCATTGCCTAGATATTCTCATAACTATGCGCTCTTCTATCAATTGCTCGGCAGTAATTTGTTCACCCACCGTAATACTTGCTATCATGAGAGAAGCCACTAGTGAAACCTATGGCCCCGGGCTCTCTTTCTTATTATATTGCATCTCTTTTATTTACATCGCATCTCGTTTACTATTTTGCAATCTTTACTTTCCAATGTATACAACAAAAATACCAAAAATATTTATCTTACTATCTTTATCAGATCTCACTTTCGCAAGTGACCCTGAAGGGATTGACAACCCCTTTATCGCGTTGGTTGCGAGGTTCTTGATTGTTTGTGTAGGTACTAGGTGAATTGCGTGTTATCTCCTACTGGATTGATACCTTGGTTCTCAAAAACTGAGGGAAATACTTATGCTACTTTGCTGCATCACCCTTTCCTCTTCAAGGGAAAACCAACGCATGCTCAAGAGGTAGCATATACCTATTTGGTTTCACAAACATTCATATATTTTTGCACAAACTCGGTCAAACTTTCAAAGAGTTTGACTCTCCAACGAAGTTCAAAGTACACTCTTTCAAGGACGGAGGGAGTATACTAGTCCCTGCGTACTCCCTCTTTTTTATTTACGTCGCATTTTAGCTTTGCTCAAAGTCAAACTTTGTAAACTTTGACAAATTTATAGACAGAAATAATAACATATACAATAACAAATCAATACCATTAGATTCATTATTGAATATACTCTCAGATCATATATATATATATTTGTTATTGTACATGTTCATATTTCTACTCTTACTAGCAAGATGCTCGTGCGTTGCACGTAACATCAAGATGCATTTGTATGACTAGTTTATCTTGTGAGAGAAATGGATGAACGAGGGAAGGCCTTATTTGCAAATGTGGAGAGGTGTGTGGGTACCTTTTTGCAAAATTGCCATAGTTTCCTTCCTATCCGTCAGATATAAATCGGACGGCCTATATTGCAGGATGGCAGGCACACCATCATCACCAACTCTGTTTTTTATAAGAGTCCGTCCGATTTATATCTGACGGATAGGAAGGAAACTATGGCAATTTTGCAAAAAGATACCCACACCCCTCTCCACATTTGCAAATAAGGCCTTCCCTCATTCAGCCTTTTCTCCCACAAGATAAACTACTCATACAAATGCATCTTGATGTTCCATGCAACGCATGGGCATCTTGCTAGTGTAGAAAAAACGCAGAGTTGGTGATGATGGTGTGCCTGCCATCATGCAGTATAGGCCGTCTGATCGATATCTAATGGATAGGAAGGAAACTTGAAAATTTACCCGCACTCCTCTCCACATTTGCAGATAAGTCCTTCCCTCATACATCCTTTTCTCCCACAAGATCTTGATGTTCTGTGCAAGGCATGGGCATCTTGCTAGTTTTCTATAAATTTGGTCAAATTTTATGAAGTTTGACTTCAGTCAAACCTAATATGCATAGTAAATAAAAACAAAGGGAGTATCTTACTCCATGACCAAGACGGAAGGGAAAACAAGACAGCTTATTGTTTATTTGAGCCGTTCAAGTATAATCATGTGGCGTTGCTTATTTCTCATTCCTCTCCAACCCTCTTCTCCATCGATCATGCCGCCCTCCAGTCGAGTCCATCCTCTCGCATGCCTCATTTGAGCATTCCACTGCGTATCATTCACATGTGGGCCTAGACCATGCTTGTATTTCCAATGTTGTAATTTGTCCGACATGCATACAAACAAAGGTTCGTTTAAAGTTTCACTTTGCCTCCACTACGTGTCGCTTCCCGTCTTAGTTTTGACATCCCATTCGGTTCATGCCCCGACACATCTTGACGAGATCGATTGATGTTCAGAGATCAATTGTGTGTCATGCAAGGAGATAAAGGTTTGGTCTGTTTCTATGATAGAAATGACCCGCGGGGGGGTGTCTATGGGGATCAGAGGGAGTATATTGTATGTTCATAAGCGAAACGAGCGTATTGTACCCACCCTAGTCCTCTTTCAATCGATCTTCGGACCCCGAGATGAAATCGAGAGAAAACGAGTGGGTGCATGTGTGATACCTAAGGCGGATTCAAAATTTGAACCGGTGATCATATCATGTGCAAATCATATATAAAGGGTATTCAATGTTCGTTTCACTTTTGAATGTACAATATACTCCCTCCGATCCTTTCTAGTTTACATATGTATAAGTTTTATGTGTAGTCAAAGTATCTCTAATTTGAACAAACTTACAGAACAAGGTATCAGCATTCAACAATGCCCAATCAATATTTTTAGATTCGTACGTACTCCTAGATGTGTATTCAAACAAAGATGGTTTCCAATTTGTTTTAAACCACATGAATGTGCTTGTTCTTGCGCATGCTCTTCCTACTAGGATTTCGCCATGTATAGCCTGTCCAATAGTAACTTTTTTAAGCTCCCTGTCCAATAGTACTAGTGGAGTACTGACAACATATGTAGTAGAGTATGCAGTGCTCATAGTACTCCCTCCTTCCATTTATATAGGGCCTAAGAGCAAGTCTAATAAAGGCCTGTCAGCAGGCTATAAGACTTGTCATGTCATTAAAATCCTACTTGGAGGAGTGAGAAGAGAGGAGAGAGAGTGAAGCGGGCTCTTATTCTAAAGCCCGTCTATAACACATAGATCAAGAAAAAATAGTATGCATGCAACTCTCTTGCAATCATATACCTTGCTCATGCAAATATTAAGAGCTTAGAGCCAACCTAATAGACATTCTAAGAGCCAACTTACATGGCACTTTTGCCTATGTGGAGGAGAGAGGTGTGAAAAAGTAAGGGGAGTGAGCTCTCATGCAAGAGCATAGCTATATACGCATTCCTAGGTAAATACAATTAATATGAAGAAAGAGATAGAGAGGAGATGGAAAAAAGTACTAATACAATAGCCAACCTTATTTTTTTTTGCAGGAAATAGCCAACCTTATAGCCCACACTATTGTATGAGTGCATATAGATGATGGCTATAGATGGCATGACAGTTCCTTATAGCCATCGGCTGGCTATATTATTAACCATGCTTTAATGCGTTTTTCAAAACCCCCTTTAACTATTGACAAGATTAATAGTACATGAGATGTATAATGTAAAAATTATATCATTGGAAGCTCCTTTCACATACGAATTTGACTGCATGCTTTGTGTAAGTTGCATGTCATATATTATTACTCTAACATTTGGTCAAAGTTAGCCTCGAAAAACGCATTAGGCCTGTATAGTAGATGGAAGGAGGGAGTAGTAGTGGAAGTGGATCATATGACGTAGGTATCCCTGCCTTAACCTCCCTTTCGGCCACTTACTGGCGGACCCCATGCTTGCTAGGCCCCGCATGTCAGTTACTCAATGGGTTCGGCCACGTCAGGGGATCCTCATCTGTAGTATGCTCCCTCTGTTTTTATTTACTCCGCATAAAATGGAGGGAGTGGTAGTATAAATGACGCAGGCAGGAGAGGGGGGACGTCGGTTTGCTCTCAACTGCGGTCCCACAAGCAAGCGAAAACGCAAGGCGAAGTGTGTTCCATTTGGTGAGCGATGTGGAGGGTCCAACGTGTCGGGGTGCAACGCGAACACGATAAGAGTGATGTACAGTCAAAACCGATTGACCGGTCATCACCGGAACCACTATTCACACCAGAACCTTCATTGCTTGGCCTACGCCAGCCCCTGCCCCAAAACCACACCTCCTCTCCAACCCATTCCCCCACCTTTCGATCCCCTAGCCTACATCAAGCGTCCCCTAGTTCATCGGAAAGCCATGGTGCACCGCAAGATCACGTACTACAAGATGCTGACGCCGGAGCGCCATGCAGAAATCGCGGCGGCGGTCGGTGCCACAGACCTCCGTTCCCAAGCTCGCTTTGCAGTGGGCCAATCCCCGAGTTCTCCGGAGCCAAGCTACAAGGAGGAGGAAGCCGATCCAATGTTCATGGCGGAGGTCGCGGCGCAGAAGGCCCTTGATGGGTATGAGACGATGGACGTTGACTTCGTGTCGGCGTCCGAGTCCCCCATGGTGTAGGCGGACCAGCAGTTCAACCTGTCGATACTAAAGGAGGACCGGGAGGCAGAGGCTCAACTCAACCGGAGCGCGCGCATGCCGCTGCCATCGAGGCTCTCCTGCAGGCGGAACCAGATCTCGTGGATGTGAACCGGGCGGCGGAGGCTCAACTTGACGCGGAGCGCGTGGATGCTACTGCCATCGAGGCCCTCCTGCAGGCGGAACCGGACGTCCTGAACTTCAACCGGGCGGCAGAGGCTCAACTCGAAGCAGAGCGCGCGGATGCTGCTACCATCGAGGCCCTCCTGCAGGCGGAACCGAACGTCCTGGACTTGAACCGGGCAGTGCTATCGTCCGTGTAGAGTGCCCGCACGCTCCGTGTGAACGAGTAGCTGTAGGCCGAGGACAACCACGATGCAGAGACACACATCGTCAGCTACGACTGGTTCGCGCCGGCAGGCAAAGACAACGAGGCCGTCTCGTTCCACGAGCAGTGATAGTTTTCCTGTTTTTAGGGATCTTTTGTTTTGTAAAAACATATATTGTTATGCAAGTCGCCTCACTTTCATCATTTGGGTCAGTCTACCATTTTAGGCAGTTGGATGTCCTACATCTCCTAACCCTTCTTCCTCACCTCTTCTTCTTCCCCAACAAACCACCGCACGGGCCGTATGGATCCTTCCCAACATGCGGTTGGATAAACATACTGTATGAACGAAAATTATGTGTCGGCGGTAGGATGGCTGAGTTTGGTTTGTTCACATGTGGTACCACGTGTCAGTGAGGATGTGTTCTCTTGGTTGGGTTTGCGGCATGCAGGAGCAACTGTGTGAGGGTGCATTGCGACCGCGGCGTGCAGGAGCGACTGTGTGAGGGTGCGGTGCGACCGCGGCGCGCAGGAGCGACTGTGTGAGGGTGTGGTGCGACCGCGACAGCCATGCGCAAGTGTACCTCCTTTTCATTTTGAAAACTTTAGGCAAGCTTGGCAAAAATGTGTGCCGAAGTATGGCAATGCAAGGCCTAGACCCAAACAGGATACAAGTACATACGTACTAGGAGTACTAGTGTTAAAAAAGAAAGGTGGGGTTTTCCTTCGCGGGATTAATCAATACAAATCCTCATTTGACTTGTCAATTAATACGTATTGTTTTATTCAAAGCCCAAAGAGCTAACCATCTCACTCCTTATCGCTTGATTAATGCAGTGCCATGCAAACCAACCTTCTCACTTCTGCATGCATGCAAGGGTATATTAATGTCCTTGGTTGCTAGTACGAGGCAAACCCCATCAATTTTGCCTCGATTAGTGTTAGTGGACTTTTGTAAATTGTAATTTTAACATACTGGCCTTGTGTACAACAAAATGGAGGTAGTAACTAGCTGACTTCCTTCCCCATTGCGGTGACGTCGACGATATCTCAAACGTTGTGGTTTGGCAAAGTGCGTTTGACGGAGTACACCATTGAGAGAGACCACGGTAAGTCATTCACAAGTCCCGCCTACAAGCCAAGACAACCGCCTTATTTGCATACAGGAAGTCCGTTGAACCAAAGGACGCGTAAATGTACTGGTACTACTAGTACACAATAGCGTCATCCGTCCACCTTAGTGCGGTGAGGTGGTTTCTTGAAGAAGACGATGGAGAAGCGGAGTCAGCAAAGAGTGAAATGATGGTTGCTTCGTTCATGCTTTGTGATTTGACGCCTCACTGCTTTGTGATTTGTGATAGAAGGGACAAGGGAGTAGACTCTGTGCTCTATATTGTACATGCGTCCAAGCACGGGAGAAAGAGGAGAGACATTGCATTTTTCTATTCCTTCAATCAATCAATCAATCATTCAATCAATCAGGGAGCTTTGGTTCCATCTTTTTGGCTTTGGCAGCACCGTCCACAATGGTTCCCATCGATGCCAAAAGCTATTTTCACATTTGGCTACACATTGTGGATGCCCTTAACTGTACCACTTGGTTTTGCTCCTGTGTGCTATCTATACAAATCTCAATTATATTGATCTAAAAAATTATAGAATCAAGATTAGTAAAAATGAGGTGATTTTGCCACGCGGATGGCGGATGGTAGTGAGATAATGTGATGCAACACTAGAGGTGCCATGTGGAACATTTAACTGGTCAACTAGTCGTGTCTTGAGAAAATACAGAGCTGTACGGTGAGCCCATGACTGTATAATAACCACAAAACGTAAATGGTGACCATAATGAGTAGATTCTGAAGTCCAATGTATGTATCGTGCTTTTGCTTCAAATACAATCATCGTCATTGTATATATCGCGAGAGAAAGATGAAACATGCGTGAATGTGCTGGAGGAGAACTTTTAGAGGACCTGGAGATAGTTTGTGTGCGTACGTGAAAGGGGCGTAGAGGGGGGGGTATGCGATGGAGAGAGATATGATCTTCGTTTCTCTATATTATGACTAACTTTATATATAGTATAAAAATATAAAAATTCACAATGCGGAATAAATATCATTGTGGGCACCATGCAATGCAAATTAACGTTCATACTCCTCCATATAACTTTGTAATGTTGTATATATGTACAAATTCTAAAATAATTTTTTGGCCACACTTTATTCAAAAGGAATGTTGTATGTGAAATAAACATGAAGAGAGGGATTTTTAGATCAATGGGGTACGTGATGTAACATGTGTGAATTTGTAGTTGATGTATTTGGCAGGGCCTAGAGAGGTATGTGTGTGTATTACGTATTCGAGAGAGGCATGGATAGAGGGGTCGGCCGGGGGAGGGGGCATGGGAGAGATAGCACGACTAATGAGAGAGGTCTAGAGAGAGACACGAATATGATGTCATGGCGAGAGATTCCCTTGAGTGTGTATATGCAAGGGGGAGGGGATAGAGGCACGAGGAGAATTTTTTTGTGTGTGGTGTCTGTGTTGGTATGTGTGGGTGTGACAAGATAACGAGACCTGGGGGCAGAGGGTGTGTCACCGCGTGATGTCCGTTGGGCCGAGGTGAGGCCCGTGGTTCGGTTCCGTCCTGCGCCACATTGGTCGGCCCGTGGCGCATTTAGGGAGACCCATGAATGACTAGTCATACAAGACAAAGATAGCAGAATCATGAAGGACTCTGTGTCCACTGACAAAGCCGGCTAAGATTTGTAACCCTAGGTCCTCGGACTAAGGTAACCCCTTATCTCTGATATTACTATTCATCCAACCTAACTTTAAGGGGCATCCTACATAATGCTCTGCTAGAATTATACTCGTCGATTAGGAAGAGAGGTGTGAGACAATGCGTGAGAGACAGGCCTAAAGATAATGTGCGTACAGGAGACACGTAGGTAGGTCTATGTATATAGAAATGGGTCTATGGGGATTGTGCGTGTGTATGCTTGTGAGAGGAAGAGTGCTTGTGAGAAAGGTTAGTGTAAACAGTCATAAATGGTTAGGAGAGGGAGGGATGGTTATATCGAGAGCATGTCTGTGAGAAAGACACCTCGGGAGAGAGTGTGTGAGCATGTGTGAGAGACCACCGATGGAGAGTGAAACTACACGTAAAAGACTGATGTACACATTGATTAAAGATATAAAGTGTATCCAAATATTAGGATGGGATCAGGATATTTGCAATTCGCGTAAGGAACGGTCATTGATCCATCAGACATCTAGATTCTATCAAATTTGAGCATGTCTATGTTATTATTCGACATAATTGATCCACATAGTTAGTATTTTGAACTCTAGACAATGCATCGCTTTAGCAATCGAATATAAACGTGAGTATAGTTCATGTTGTGTGTGTAAAGCACATTATACATACGGAAGTTACACAATGAACATTATAAATAGCTAGCTATGAACTAGCATACATTTGAATTCAACTTAAGGTGGTTTAAAAAATTCGAATTCAACATAAAGTCCATTCAATTATTTGAATTCGATATCATGGTATTTGTAAATCATACCTAAATTATGGGGGCAGCAATCTTTGCTCTGCTTTTGTACATAATGGCATATATAGTCGTGTACAAAATAGATTCAAATTTAGCTCCTCCATTCCAAAATAATCGTACTTATAGGATTTTGAAGTGTCAAAATTTCACAAAGAAGCAGATAATTTAATGAGGTTTTCAAACATACAAGGTCAAATTTAACATTGTCTATTTAGGTCAATCCTCAAAGTTCAAGAGTACTCTGAACTTGAATGCTTCTGTTTCAAAATTTCGAACGAAGCGCCAAAAGAGCCTCTACTCGCCCGAAACCGCGTGAGACCAATATTTGGTAGAAGGAAATTACTTTTCTAACTCCGACCCGTGAAACCTACTGGCCCAACGTCCAAAGGTCTAACCGGGGTAGGTTAGTAGCTACTTCTAGACGCCACGCAACCGCCTCCAAAAAACATTCATACATAATGGCCGCCTAAGCACACATGCACGCGGCCGAAATCGCTCCCGCCCACTATTTGGGACACCACGGATTACCATCCTACCCCCGACCCATAGTAGGTCTGAAATTTAGGAGGGGGGCAAAGTTTGTACTTCCACCAAATTTCAAACAAGCGTGTCCCATCTGTTAAAAAAACCAAAAAAGCGCGTCCTAGACCGAAACATGGTTCTCCCTTAGCTCCCCACCCCGTCCGATTACCCATTCATACTCCGTGGGTGCCAAAACTACCTCTCCACCAGCCGCGAAACCCCGGCGTCCTCCGTCCGCCACCACATCCCACCCATCAACCGCCGCCCTCTTCCATCACGCCAGAGCCGATACCCCGACGTCGTCATTGTCGGTGTCAAAACCGGCGGATCTCGGGTAGGGGGTCCCAAACTGTGCGTCTAGGCGGATGGTAACAGGAGACAAGGGACACAATGTTTTTACCCAGGTTCGGGCCCTCTCGATGGAGGTAAAACCCTACTCCTGCTTGATTAATATTGATGATATGGGTAGTACAAGAGTAGATCTACCACAAGATCAGAGAGGCTAAACCCTAGAAGCTAGCCTATGGTGTGATTGTTGTTATTATGTCCTACGGACTAAACCCTCCAGTTTATATAGACACCGGAGGGGGCTAGGGTTACACAGAGTCAGTTACAAGGAAGGAGATCTACATATCCGTATTGCCAAGCTTGCCTTCCACGCCAAGGAGAGTCCCATCCAGACACGGGACGAAGTCTTCAATCTTGTATCTTCATAGTCCAACAGTCCGGCTAAAGGTTATAGTCCGGCTGTACGGATACCCCCTAATCCAGGACTCCCTCAGTAGCCCCTGAACCAGGCTTCAATGACGATGAGTCCGGCGCGCAGATTGTCTTCGGCATTGCAAGGCGGGTTCCTCCTCCAAATACTTCATAGAAGATTTTGAACACGAGGATCGTGTCCGGCTCTGCAAAACAAGTTCCACATACCACCATAGAGGGAGAGAGTAACATTTCCACAAATCTAATCTGCTGACGTATTCTGTAGCATGACATCACACCACAGCCAAGCCTTTATTCGAATCGTTTTTTTACTGTCCCACCTCAGCACGTTTTGCGAGGCGGTTTCCTTGACACGTCTTGTCAAAGCAGAGATCGTGTCCCCTTATCACGGGATTCTCATCAATATGGGCGCGGGTAACCCAACCATGCCATTGATTACAGCGCTTGGGGGATAAGCGAGTTTTACCAGGCTGGTGGGGACGCATAGTTTCGTCCACCCATATAAAGGGATAAGGATTCACCTTTTCATCCACGCCTTCTTCCTCCTTTTGCTCATCCATTTTTGCACACTCGAGCTCCAGCGCCCAAGTTCGCACTTCCCACCTCAACCCTCTCCAACCATGTCCGGAGCGGGAGGCAGGTGGATGGTCTCCTCCGTCACGGAGGGACACATCAAGAAGCTAAGGAGAACCGGATACCTACCCGACGACATCGCGCACCGGCTCCCAGATGAGGGGCAGCTCATCCCCACCCCCAGGCCCCACGAGAGGGTAGTGTTCCTTACCCATTTCCTCCACGGACTGGGATTCCCTCTCCACCCATTCGTCCAGGGGCTCATGTTCTACTACGGCCTGGATTTCCACGATCTGGCCCCGAACTTCATCCTCAACATCTCGACGTTTATCGTCATGTGCGAGGCCTTCCTCCGCATCGAGCCCCACTTCAGCTTATGGCTGAAGACCTTCAATGTCAAGCCGAAGGTAGTGAGCGGCCGCCAGGCGGAGTGCGGAGGCGCCATGGTGGGCAAGATGCCCAACGTCACATGGCTCAAGGGCTCCTTCGTGGAGACCATAAAGGGGTGGCAATCGGGGTGGTTCTATGTCACCGAGCCGTGTGACCCCGAATGGGCAGCGGCCCCCGAGTTCGGATCTGGCATCCCCACGCGGCTCACCTCCTGGCAAGAGAAGGGCCTGTCCTGGGGTAGTTCGGGAGAGCTGACCGGACTCCAAACATGTATCCAAAACATGGTGAGCAAGAAGCTCAAACTCGTCAACGTAGTCCAGGTCATGCTCATCCGCTGGATCCTCCCGTGTCAACGACGGGCTTTCAATTTGTGGGAGTTCGACCCGGCCCAGCACCAAACTCTGAACAGGCTCTTCGACACAACACACGAGGATGCCTGGAAGGTGCTATTCAAGGGCGACGAGGTTCCCCCTCCCACTACCAAGGATCACGGATTCTGCGTGAAGCGCCAAGCCAGCGCGGTAAGCTGTTTTTACCTCTTACAGGATACTCGTTTTTCACAGTTTGACTCTATGCAGGATCTAAGCTCCCGTACCTTTGACAGGACTGGCAGGAGACGGACGGACAGATCGACTGTCCGGCTCCTTTGCCCGAAGCCCAGCGGACGCCCCCTTGGTGGAGCTGCTGGTTACGGCACCTTACGTGGTGCCGGAGAAGAAGGCTTCGGGAACCCGAAAGAGTTCCCGGCGCCCGGTGGTGTCGGACTCGTCGTCCGATGACTCCGAGACGCACTCCTCCAACGAAGGTGAGGAGGAGGAAAAAGAGGCTTCTTCCCCTCCAGCAGGGGGAGAAAAGAAAAGGAAGGCCGCCCCAACGGGGGAGGCCGGAGGGTCCAAGAAGGGAAGGACCCTTCCTCCGGACTACTCCACCAACGCCGCCGACGGCGAAGAGGAGTGGCCGCCCAGGGACAAGCCCCTAGCGAAGTCGTAAGTATTCGGACACCAGAGTGACTCGTAACGTTCCTTTATTGCACAACTTCTCCTAACGCCGAATATAATTTTATTGCACAACTTCTCCTAACGCCGAATATAATCATGCAGTTCGCCCCGAGCCCAAGTCGACATATCGTCGAGTGGTTCCTTGGATTCGTCGGATGCGAATAGCTTTTCGCTTCTGACCGCTTCCACCCCTCGCCCTATGGATAACGCCGAGGTGCTGTCCCAAAGGGTTCCAAGCCGAGGGGAGGTGGTCCTGGAGGCGCCGCAAGGCGACCTTCCGGACTGCAGGCACAAGGGGTGCAAGGCTCCCAAGGGCTCCAAGTCCGGCCCTGGGCCAAACATCACACCGGAACCTTCATTGGTTCTGGACTCCAGCAGGCGGGCCCCCACTAAGAAGGGCAATCCTACCGCGCCGGTGACCTCCGTGCAACCGGAGGCACCAGATAACTTGTTGGAGGTGCTTAACGGCGCCTCCATCGACGAGGAGCACCGTACTATTATGAGTGCGGTGATCCAGAAAGTTCAGTCCGCCAAGAGCGGGCTGACTGAAGTCTGTGCCAGCCTTCTAACAGGCTTTGAGGTATGTAAAAAATATATGAAAATATTACCGCATAGACAGTAGCCCCTGATGCTCTGTTTGGTGTTCACAAAAAAAATTCGAATAGAGGATCTAATAATAAACACAGGAGTCTAGCATAAGTATGTCAATATGGGTATGCAGGCTGCGCTGCTGACCTCTGCCGCACTGACTACAGAGGTCGATGCGTTGAAGCAGAGCCTCGAGCGGTCCAAGAAAGAGCTCGGCCTTGCCAAGAAGTAGCTTGAGGAGAAAGAAGGTAAGTAATACCTTGTGTAAGTATATTAAAAAGATGTGGTTGCGAAAAATGACAGGATCATCGTGGCTATGGCAGGGGCCACGAACAAGGTGGTGACCCTGAAGCAAGGCTGTCCGAGGCCGAAAAAAAAGCGGCCACGGAGCGCACCGAGCGAGGGAAACAGGAAGCGCGTGTGGAGGAGGTGCATCAAGAGCTCCAGGCCCTCGTGAAAAAACACGAGAGTTTGGAGCTTGACTCGAAGACGCGAGAGTCCGAGCTCGCGGCGGCCCTTGAAAGTGCCAAGTCTGCCAAGGCCGAAGCCCAAAAAGCCCTCCTGGAAATTGAGGCGATGAAGAAGATAGCGGCGGGTAAGGCATTCATTATGCAAAGCAAGCACGTGAAAGTGAATTACTTGTTACTTACCCGAGTTCGGAGCTCTCCAGGAGCGTTCGCAGATTTGCCCCGCAGCGTGTCAGATGCCGCCACCTACTACCGGGCCAAGGAAGGGAGCTCGACGGAGAAGGTGTTCTGGTCTCAGTATGCTGAGGCCGGACACCCGGTGCCCTTGAGCGACCAGCTGAAGCAATTGGTCGAGCTGGATAAGGTGGCCGAACAGGCCATGAAGGGTCTTATAGTCCGGCTGTGGCCTGGAGAGGCCATGCCTGGGAGCTACTTTGGGCTGGTGAGGCGGCTGGCGGATGCCTGTCCGTGGCTTGAAGTCATCAAGCGCTCCGTCTGCATCGAGGGCGCCCGCAGGGCGCTTGCCCGTGTTAAAGTACACTGGGGCAAGATGGATGCTGAGAAGCTGGTGAAGGACGGGCCACCGCAGGACAAGGAGCATCACAACCCCGGGATGCACTATGAGGGCGTCCTGAAGGGTGCCCGCCTTGTGGCGGATGAATGTTCCAAGGATGTAATTTTTGAGTGAACTCGCATTTGTGGTCCTGTACGCTGAAAACTTTTTCATATGCGCTATGCAACTCTTGTTTGAATTTAAAATATTACCTTCTATACGGCCATTTATTAAATCTGAGAGATGGCGAGTCGTCGGCTTCTGCCCCCATGCCACGAGTGCTGGGGTGTTTGGGAGAAACTTGAGCACTCCTTTTCCCATTCTTGGGTCCTTCGAGGGAGGTGCTCAGCACAACGAACAAGGCAATCGGACTATAATGCGTTATCACTCTCACTTAGCCAGAGAATTCTATAATTTTAAATTTTGGCGAAGCCCCTAGTGTTCGGAAGACCGAGTTCGGGGCGCTATACACGCCTAGGCCGGACAAAACCGGCTCCTCGCCCTAAGCAGCATAAGTCTTTACGGACTCGAAACCTCTTGAACAGCGACCAGCTCTCGCCCTATCATGACAGTCAGTTTTAGCTTTCTCTACTGAGGTGCTTAGCCCAGCTGAACCGGGGCACAATCATAGTAGTTCTCCCAGTGCTACCTTAGCCGATATAGCGGAACGTAAGGTACCAAAACATGGGAGCCGGGCAAACCCAACTATTGACCAAAGACATGATTCAGAGCTGATGCATATAATGCTATAAGTTTGGGTGCCGCACTTGTGAAAGCGTTCAGACTTCTCACACCATATTGTAGGGTACTTAAGCCCCTGGTGTATTGGCCGTACCAAAGTGTACGGTTGCAAGGTGTCATTAATGAACACTTATATAAAAGAAAAATGGAAAAACAGACTGAAGCTATGCATTGTTTATTCGAAAAGATGCATTGAAGCAAAACGATACAAGTAGTGCGATAAGTAGAAAATGGGACTATTTGACATGTCTCTTCCAAGGGTAAGCTGTGGAATGGTAGTGAAAGCGGGTATTTTGCTCGTTATAGAGACCACCTGGGAGTTCCATGATGCGACGTAGCTTCCGGCCCCCCTGGTCCTTGCATCATGTGTTCGGCGATTATATTGCCGGACAGGGCTTCCAGAGAGTGAAGTCCTGGAAGAGAGAAAAAATAACAAAGTAGGGAGCCCCTAGTGCGGTTGAGCCGCGTTTCGGGGCATGCCGTAGTCGTGCCCCTCCCCTGTGCCCATGGTATTTTTAATGCGTAATTGTGTACGCGTGGCACGTGTGTCGCCATTTGGATGGGGCTGGGGTAGGGGCCGCATTGCTATGCAAGCTCAGAACGTGCCAGGCGGTCCTGTCGCAGATTACTTTGGGCACGCTTGACGGTGTCCGGACATCTGATCACCGGACTGGAGAATTGCCTTGATAGGCTTCTTTGCACTTCTACTGCGAGGGCCGTAGTGTGCTCCTCGGTTCGGAGAGAGCGCTATGTGTTTCCATTGACTGTGATGACCCCCCGAGGTCCTGGCATCTTGAGCTTGAGGTATGCGTAGTGCGGCACCGCATTGAATTTTGCAAATGCCGTTCATCCGAGTAGTGCGTGATAGCCACTGCGGAACGGGACTATGTCGAAGTTTAACTCCCCGCTTCGGAAATTATCCAGGGATCCGAAGACCACTTCTAGTGTGACTGAGCCTGTGCAATGGGCCTCTACACCTGGTATTACGCCCTTAAAGGTCATTTTTGTGGGTTTAATCCTTGAGGGATCTATGCCCATTTTGCGCACTGTGTCCTGATAAAGCAGGTTCAAGCTACTACCGCCGTCCATAAGGACTCGAGTGAGGTGAAATCCGTCAATGATTGGGTCTAGAACCAATGCGGAAAATCCGCCATGGCGGATACTAGTGGGGTGGTCCCTGCGATCGAAAGTGATCGGGCAGGAGGACCATGGGTTGAACTATGGGGCGACTGGCTCCAACGCGTATACGTCCCTTAACGCACGCTTCCGCTCCCTCTTGGGGATGGGGTTGCGTATATCATGTTCACCATCTGCACTTGTGGGGGAAACCCCTTCTATCCTCCGGTGTTCGGCGGTCGGGGCTCCTCCTCGTCGTCGCTATGTAGCCCCTTGTCTTTGTTTTCGGCATTTAACTTGCCGGCCTGCTTGAACACCCAACAATCCCTGTTGGTGTGGTTGGCTGGCTTGTCAGGGGTGCCATGTATCTGACACGAGCGATCGAGTATACGGTATAAACTGGATGGGCCCGGAGTGCTTCTTTTGAATGGCTTTTTCCGTTGACCGGGCTTAGAGCCTCTGAATCCGGCATTAACTGTCGTATCCTCGGTATTGTCGCTATTAATGCGGCACTTATGCTTGTTGCGACGTGACCTGCCATTGCTGTCCTTGGTATCCGAATTACCAGGGCTCTTTGACATGTTATTGCTACAAGCTAGCCAGCTGTCTTCTCCCGCGCAAAAGCGGGTCATGAGTGTCGTGAGGGCTGCCATAGATTTCGGCTTTTCCTGTCCAAGGTGCCGGGCAAGCCACTCATCGCGGATGTTATGCTTGAAAGCTTCTAGGGCCTCTGCATTCGGACAGTCGATGATTTGATTTTTCTTAGTTAGGAACTGTGTCCAGAATTTCCTGGCCGATTCCTCTAGCTGTTGAATTATGTGGCTCAAGTAATCGGCATCTGGTGGTCACACATAGGTGCCCTGGAAGTTGTCGAGGAATGCGGCTTCTAGGTCCTCCCAACAACCTATGGATTCTGATGGCAAGCTGTTGAGCCAATGCTGGGCTGGTCCTTTAAGCTTGAGTGGGAGGTATTTGATTGCATGTAGGTCGTCACCACGGGCCATGTGGATATGAAGGAGATAGTCCTCGATCCATACCGCGGGATCTGTCATACCATCATATGATTCGATATTCACGGATTTGAAACCCTCTAGGATTTGATGATCCATTACTTCATCTGTGAAGCATAACGGGTGTGCGGCCCCTCTGTACTGGGCTATATCACAACGCAGCTTGAATGAGTTTTGTTTGTTGTGTTCGGCCCGGCCGGATTTACTTTTGTTGTATCCAGCGTGACGGTTATCGTCTCGTGTCGTGGGGCGCCCACGCGATCCGTAGATCGATCTTGTTTGCCTTGCTTTGTCCTCCAATATATCTCGCAGGTCTAGCGCGTTTCCCCAAGCCTTGGTATTTTTTGAGTGGCGCCAGGGTGCGGCTTGAGTTGTGGGCCGAGAGGCCTCTCTGTCGCGGCCACGAGGTGGCCGGTCAACCACGTCATACGCTGGGGACGTAGGTTTAGATGCTTCCTCCTCTAATCGGGGTAGCAACCTGCGTTTTGGGTAGCTTTTGGAGGGACGTTCGAGTTCATATTCCTCGGCCGCAAGGACTTCAGTCCGTCTGTCGGCTAGCAAGTCTTGATCAGCTCTAAGTTGCTGTTGCTTTTTCTTAAGGCTATTTGCCGTGTCTATAAGCCGGCGCTTGAAGCGCTCTTGCTCAATGGGATCCTCAGGCATGAAAAATTCGTCATCGCCGAGGCTTGCCTCGTCTTCGGAGGGAGGTATGTAATTATCATCCTCTTCCTCTCTATCTGCCGCTCTCTCATGAGGGCTGGCTTCTCCATCCTCCTGTGCTGAATCTTGCTGGAGGGGGTTGTCTTCGGCACTGTCCGGGGTGTTATTATCTCCTGTGCCAGAATCACCATTTTTGCTTTGGTGGGACTTAGAGCGGCGCCGCTGACGCTGGCGCTTAGGTTGCTTCTTGGAGGGGTCATCCTCCACTGTTCCATCGACATTGCCTTCTTTGGGTGTGTCCACCATATATATATGTCATACGACGAGGTGGCTTTCCGGTGCCCTATAGGCGCTGGTTCCTGTTCGTCTCCTGCATCGTCGTCCATACCGTCGATGTCTTCGGAGTCAAAGTCGAGCATGTCGGTCAAGTCATCGATAGTGGCTATGAAGTGGGTGGTGGGTGGGCATCAAATTTCTTCGTCGTCCGCATCCCAATCCTGCCGGTCATAATCCGGCCAGGACTCTCCTGACAAAGAGAGAGACCTTAGTGAATTCAGTATGTCACCGAAGGGCGAGTGCTGAAAGATATCCACGGCAGTGAACTCCATGATCGGCGCCCAATCGGATTCGATTAGCAGGGGCGCGGATGGTCTAGAGTCCGGAGGAGAGTCCGGCGATGGGGAGTCACGGGCCTTGCGAAGGATAAGGTTGGTGTTCAGTTCGATCTCCGTTGGGGCTGCTACCTCCGCGGCGGGGTCTAACCACCCGCCCTCGGATGGCGCAGTTGGCTCCGAATTAAAGGTCGGAGTGGCTGCAGGTGCGGTCTCCAGGACACTGTTCGGTGGCAGAGCTAAATCATGCCCATCGTGATAGTGCAGCGCACTCGGTAGGGGCTCGAATCCATCGAAGATCAAGTCTCCGCTGATATCGGCTGTGTAGTTTAGGCTTCCAAACCTGGCCTGATGGCCAGGGGCGTAGCTTTCAATCTGCTCCAGATGGCCAAGCGAATTGGCCCGCAGTGCAAAGCCGCCGAATACAAAAATCTGTCCGGGGAGAAAAGTCTCACCATGGACTGCATCGCTAACGATGATCGAAGGAGCCATCAAGCCTGATGATGACGACACAGAGGAACTCTCAATTAAAGCACCAATGCCTGTGTCAAAACCAGCGGATCTCGGGTAGGGGGTCCCGAACTGTGCGTCTAGGCGGATGGTAACAAGAGACAAGGGACACGATGTTTTTACCCAGGTTTGGGCCCTCTCGATGCAGGTAAAACCCTACTTCTGCTTGATTAATATTGATGATATGGGTGGTACAAGAGTAGATCTACCACGAGATCAGAGAGGCTAAACCCTAGAAGCTAGCCTATGGTATGATTGTTGTTATTGTGTCCTATGGACTAAACCCTCCGGTTTATATAGACACCGGAGGGGGCTAGGGTTACACAGAGTCGGTTACAAGGAAGGAGATCTACATATCCGTATTGCCAAGCTTGCCTTCCACGCCAAGGAGAGTCCCATCCGGACACGGGACGAAGTCTTTAATCTTGTATCTTTATAGTCCAACAGTCCGGCCAATGGTTATAGTCCGGCTGTCCGAATACCCCCTAATCCAGGACTCCCTCAATCGTCCACCGCAACCTCAACCGCAATGCCCTCCACGGCTAGTAGTTGAAGTCGAAGCTGAGCTGTCCATACCCGAGCAAGTTCAACCACGCCGTCCTGCGCCTCACCGATGCCGCTCCAACTTCGCCATTGTCCACCGCACCAGAGTTTTTCCTTCTATGGCATCCTTCGCCGCCTCGGATCTGCTTCCCCTCCGCTGACATACGGCCACGGCAACACAGTCAACAATTTGGCCATGGGTTCGTCCAAGGCTGCACCCTCCTCCAAAACATTGGTTCCCCCGACAAAAGAAGAACATCGCCGCGACATATGAAGGACAAAACACTGGCAACCGGAAATGGTACTCCTCTTCCCTTATTCGTGCAAATCTTACGTGTCTGCTTGCACGGTATTCATCCCACAGAAGACACTAGTTGACCGCTTCTTCTTGATACTAGATGTTCCTAGTAACTTGCGATGCACAAGGTTTCTCCTCATATACTATTTCACCTTAGCTAGAGGTCCGTCGCCCCCTGGATTTCAATTCCTGGTCAGTTGATTCCCAATTAAAGGAAGCATTCCATGGCGTAACATGCGCTAATCCACCTACTACACCGGGGAAGCAGCGCCTCGGTGTTTATCTTAGGGGCATGTGGGGCCTAGAGCTGCTGGCGCCCGATCTGGAGGTCGGCCAGGATTAAAGGGATGGCCTGGAGGCGCTGCCAAGCACGGTGGTGGAGTGAGGTCGAGGGGAGGGCGGGCGGCGGAGGCAGGGATCTATGCCGGTGGTCACTGGCGGTTCGAGAAAGATCGTCAACAGTGACTAGCGGGAGGTAGACGAAGGCCATCTGCCCGTTCCTTATAGATCGGACGGTTCATAAAAAATTGACTGACCTATTTATTTTTAGTTGACTATTATTTTGATAGGACCACATGTGGTGGTGTGCTGGAGGAGTACATGCATTTCCCAGCCATCCTGTGCTCATATATTACAAAATCATATAGAGTAGAATCAAATTTTGTTTGCCATGCAATGTTGTAGAGCTATCATATGTCTCATGTCATTTATTTTTCAGCCACCTGCTATCTGCTACTTTTACAGTGCACTAGTTCTGCACACACTTCACCCATACTCTCACTATTGTGTTTTTGTGCAAGGGTATTTCAGACCCTGCTGCCGAAGCAGAAAAGAAGAGAGAGAAGTCACTCCAGGGTGGTACGCGGCTAGGCCAGACATGTTTCAGCATTATAAAGGGTGCAGTGTCAGCAGATGGAGATGGTAAACATAGCTCTGGAGTTGATGACCTCGCTCGCGATGAACCACCATCCCAGTTGCTTGCTTTAACTTCGCAGTGTCATATGTGGTTGCATGTTGCATATGGTGTCTAGCTTGTATTCAAAAGGCCGAAGTCGATCTTTATTAAGATAAGGAAAGATATTTTTTACATGAACCACCATCCCGGGAGCACCAGAAGACAAATAGCTAGTCAGGTCACTAGCCGAGCCAGTGACAAGCCCAGCGCAGACAGACATCACCTGGAAGCCAACTAAAAAGCCACGATGGTGGCAAAGCAGCCTGCCTCCCACCAAGGTCTCGGGTCCTCGACGATCATGCTCACCACTCCAGCTGGATGTCTAGCTTGTATTGCTTCCAATTTGGTTAAATTGCATCTGCTTAGCTTACACATTATACCTTTGAATATGACATGCCTTCCTGTTTTCGGTACATAGTAGTACATTTTGTCTATTAACCATGTTCTTACATCAAACTAATGTTCTTGTGTATCCCTCATCAATCTCTTATGATGAGATAGTCACCCCAGTCGGTTACTTTGAGAAAAGATCCTCTTTTGAAGAATGCAGTGTCAGCCTCCCCACATGATTCTCAAGAAAAAGCAAGGCTAGATGAAGATAGTGAACGTAGCTCTGTAGATGATGACCACATTTCCCCTACACCAGCATCGCAGGTGCTTTCTCTAACTTGGCAGCATGATATGTGGTTGCATGTTGCATATGGTGCCTAGACTGTAATTCTTCCAATCTGGTTAAATTGCATGTGCTATTCTGCTTAGTTTATACATTATACATGTTAATGTGACATGCCTTCCTGTTTTTAGTACATAGTACATCTGTCTATTAAGCATGTCCTTACATAAAACTATTATTTTTTTGTATCCCGCATGAATCAATATGATGAGACACCTTTAGTATATGCAGTGTAATATTAGTTGCATCTTTCATATGATTTATAGCATGCACTACTTAACGCCATTTATGATGGGACGCTTTTAACTTGGCAGAGTCATATTGGTTGCATCTTTTATGTGGTGTGTAGCTTGCATTGCTTCTTATTTGTTGAAATGGCTTCTGCTTAGTTTACACAAACAGTTGTGAATATGCCATGCCGTCCTGTTTTTCGTACATATTCCATCCTGGTATCATGTGTTTGCCTTACATCAAAGTAGTGATTGTCATTACCATGCATGAATGAGTTCTAAAGAGTGAATTTTATTGCTTTTTCTTGTCGGTTCTACTTGACAATTCAAAATCAATAAAGCGGAAGGAAAGTAGCAAGGCAGCGGATATAGGTGCTCCTTCCAAACGGAGGGCCTCTACAGATTCTACTCCGCCACCCCCAAGAAGATTTGCAAGACAACACATGCATAGACACTCAACGTAGTTGTGTTGATGATGCGCACGTCTCCCCTAGTGCACCATCACAGGTGCTCCCTCTAACTTGGCACTCTTATATGTGGTTGCATGTTATGTATGATGTCTAGCTTGTATTGCTTCTAATTTTGTTGAATTCCATCTCCTTACTTTACACATTATACTTGTGAATAAGACATGTGTTCCTATTTCTAGAACATACAATATCTGTCTATCACACCATGTTCTTACATCAAAGTACTATTGTTGTGTAACCTGCAACAATCACTTATCATAAGACATGTTCAACTTAGGAGTGTGATATAGGTTACATCTCGCATTCTTTTCTAGCTTGTACTACTTCTAATTTGTTGAAATGGCACTTATGACGAGATAGTTTTAAATTGGTAGAGTGATATTCGTTGCATCTTTCATATGGTGTCTAGCTTTCATTGCTTATAATTTGTTGAAATGCCTTCTCCTTAGTTTACACATCATAAGTTGTGAATATGCAGTGTTGTGAATATGCAATGGCACTAATGATGAGAGACCTTAAACTTGGTAGTGTGATGTTGTTTGCATCTTGCATATGATTTATTTCTTGTACTGCCTCACATTTTTTAAAATGCCATTTATGACGAGACACTGTTAACTTGGCAGAGCGATATTTGTAGCATATTTCATATGTTGTCTACCTTCCATTGCATTGCTTCTAATTTAGTGAAATGTCTTCTGCTTAGTTTACACATCATAGTTCTGGTTATCTTATGTCGTCCTGTTTTTCTTAAATATTACATCCTCCTATCATGTGGTTGTCTAACATCAAATTTTAGTTCGCCTGTATCATGCATCAATTTGTTCTGAAGGACTAAATTGTTATTTGTTTTTCTTGTCGGCTTGACTTAACATGGCAAAGAGAAAGAGGAAGGAACACATAATGATAGGGAAAAGGAAGCGGAAGAGTCCTGCAGATTCTGCTGGTACTGGTGGTGCAATAGAAGGTCAAAATCTAGCGGAAAATTGTACAAACAGGGTATCCCATGCTACGCGATCTGCAGAACAAGCCAAACAGAAACCAATAGCTTCCACCAAACAAGCAGAGACAGCTCTAGTTGTTGCAACACCTTCCACACTACCACCAGCTGCACGAGTTACGCGTTGTTCAACTCATCTAGCAGCACAATCCCAAGCTCCCTTTCCACCTGACACTACTTCCGAAGCACTCTTGACACAAGACGAGTTGGCAAGATTAGATGAACTTTGTGAGCTTCAACAGCAAGAAGGTAGTTGCTGGAGTCAAGTTACAGTTGCATGCTTCTTTATATGTAGTCTCACAGTTTGATGTACACTAACACTTCCTATGTTCGTTGTTGGACTAGAACCTAGGCGCAAGAGGAAAAAACATCAGGGATAATGCTCGATAGGTTAACTAAATCTAGAGGAGGAAGAATGGAGATCCGTTTTGAGGCAGGTTTAAAAAGGCCACATGATGCTACAAAGCTAGCCAAGTTAGTATCAGAGGCAGCGGTTTCCGTTAGGTGTCATGTACGTATCCCACCAACATGGATTCAGTACAGGAATGACAAAGATGAAACCCAGTTCAACACCTTCCTCGACCATTTATCTATAAGTATGGTTATGTATGGAAACTAGTAATATCGTCTTGCTCTGTCCCATACTTCTAGGTTGCTGATAATGAGACTCCCATAATTTCCAACATATGAGGTTCAAGTTGGATAGCCAAGATGATGCAACCAAACAAGCTTGCACCCATGTTTTCAAGTATGCTCTATGACAGTATCGGTATAACTTGAGGAAAACTCACTTTGAAGGCAAGGCTAACAGTGAACTTGCCCAAACATCTCCAGTGGAAAATATATCGGATGAAGACTGGAGAGGCCTTGTTAAACACTGATCTGATCCAAAGTATCAGGTACATTATACATATGTGATCAGATCACATGTTGAAGTCCTATTTACGCATGTGCCTTGCAAATCTATCTTCTTGTAGGTGAACTATTCAAAGAACAAGCCCAACCGTACGAAAGTGAAATTCCAACAGACGACAGGATCTCATAGCTATATTACACACTGTGAGGCTCTTGTAATTAGCTGTTGTTTCACTCTTTTCGTTGTACCATACTATCAGATCTATATTGACTTGTTCCAAATGCAAAGGAAAGCCCGCAAGTACCAAAAAGTACCTGAACCAAATGCCGTGGAAATCTTCAAGGACTGTCACACCAGCAAGACGAAGGGCATGACTACACCAGTCAAAGCCGTTGTTGGAAGTCCTTAATCCTCATGCCTTTTAACTACTACTTACTCTAACTTGTGCCTTGAACTGCATGGTTTGCAGTCAATGTCTATTACTCTTTTTGATTTTATACACAATTGTCTTAGCGTATCATTGCACCTTACAAGGTTTAAAAGCGAGGAGTGATGTTCCTTTGATCTTGATCTGTAATCTAGTTCTGTGCTGGACTTGCCCACACAATGTTACAATTGCATGTTTGTCTGTTCTTAGTTGTTTTATGATATGAGTGATTCATACTATGATTACCGCATTATAAAATTTGCCTCTTTATCCTTAGCTGTCAATACAATGTGAAGAAATAGACAATACATTAGCCATGATACATGGTCATATGTTTGTAACCTGGTTTTATTATGTACTTTGCAGTAAAATACAATTAATATTTTACATGGGTTCACCAGAATAAGTTCTGTATATAGACCAAAGCTATTTTTTTGGTTTTTCCGCCTCCTTAATATGTTCTGTTCTGGTACTACTAGTGTAAAAACTCAACTTTTCAGCAAGCTATGGAAAAAATGGTGGAACCGCCACCTTCTAAAGGTGGCGAGGCAACTATAACTGCAATGTCAGCTCTTGCTGCAGTGGGTCAGTACCTGTCCACTAACAGTGCCAAAAGCACGTTCCTGCGTAATATTGGGTTGGTTTTAAGGCAATCTTTTCCAAACTGCCTCATGATCAAGATATGCTAGCTCAAAACAATGTTAAATCTGCGCTCCAGACACAACTCCATTCCCTAAAAAAGACCCTTTGTGAAACAAGGATAGACATTGTTCGATGTCGTCAAGATATGCATGGTTTTGAAACCAGACTATCAGACATTTGCTATGTTGTTCAGGAGCCTGGGAGAAATGAAGGCGAAGGTTCTGGTGCTCCATCAGACAATACAACATGAAAACATGACGGTTAGGTCAAATGTACTGAGCTTCTGAACTTCTGGTGGTGCATTTATCTGCCAGACTATTAACTTTGATGCCAACCTTTTGTTTTATAGTTGTAATTTGTTTTGTTGCGATACAAAATTTATTCTTAATGGGCTGCCACTAGCTGAAGAAAACAACAAGCCATTTTTGTATAGTGTAGGGTGTTCCCTATATTTGCACTGGTGGCGATCTTTGATGCCCAGTGGATGTAATCTGTGCAATCGCCTTAATAGCCTAGCGTTAGTTTCGAGCTTATTTATTTCCGAGTCTTCTTTTTCCCTGGTTTGCTAGTGGCCACAACAACCATGGGCCATATACGGACCGTGGTAACCTTGACCCTGCTACAGGCCGTAGGATCCATGGGCCTCCTATGGGCCGTCGATAAATGGGCCTCCAACGGGGCCGTAGAATCGGTGGGCCTCGGGCTGTCGGATAAATGTGCCTACATGGGCCGTAAACGGGCATAATTGGTATTGGCCTAGCACGGTAACGAGTCGTTAACAGGCCGGAGGACAACAAAGGCTTAATTCTGTCATAGGCATAACGGGTCGTTAATGGGCCAGAATATAGGACGGGCTGGAAATGGCGCAACGGGTTAACAAACCACAAACTGAACGACTCTGGCCACAGGCCAAATTTGGCCCATTAGGGTAAGAGGCCAGTAATGGGCCGGAAGTAATCGAGGACCGGAAAGGAGCCCAAGAACGTATGGGCCGTCTGCAGGCCGAAAGCTAACACGGGCTGGAAACGGCCCATGTGAGTCATGGGTCGTTAATGGGTACAAAGAAATTTACTGTTCATTATGGGCTAGAGTCACCGAGGGCCTCTAAAGGGCCTAAAGATATGAAAGGCCTCATATGGGCAAAAAGACGTCGTGGGCCATACATAGGGCGAAAGTGAAACGGGCTGGTGTTATATTCGATGGCCCACATGACGTTGTTGGGCCGATTTCGGGTAGGCCCTAGCAGGCCGTGAGTTACCGGGCCGTAAAATGGGCTATTTGCGAAGAGACCGTTAATAGGCTTTCCATGGGCCAGCCCGTGAACTTTTGACCAAGTCAAACGGGCTGGCCTTTGTAAGCTATATGGGCCAGTGGTGGGCCATCGCACGTGTCGACATATCATAGGCGCTTATCTAACCCATGACGAGCTGACACATGTTTCCTCCGGCTAATCAGAATTTTACACGTGGAAAATTCCCATTGGTCCAGGCTGTTAATGGCTTATCGGATCCTAAACCGAGCCTGATAGCTTAACGGCGACCTGTTACGGTGGATGCCACGTGTCGGTCACCCTTGACGAAAGCACTTCTGTGACGCATGATTTATCGTCATGGAAGTGGACACTTCTGTGATGATGATTTTGGTAATGTCATGGAACACTTTTATGACAGCACAGGCATGACTATCTTGATTCTATCATAAAATTGTCATGGATGTACATGCATGAAAGAAAATGTGACCTATTGTGACAAACATGTATCATCACGGAAGTGTATTTTTTGTAGTGAAACCTGCGCCAGATGGGACAAAAAAATTACCACGCCATGTTGATGCCGCTCCATGATAGCATGCCAAGTTTCATGAATTTCAGACGAGCTTTGCATTTACTAGAATTTAAAAACCAGGTATCTCAATGTTTGCGGCTGAGTGACGGTGGCATTGTGTTTGACATTCATTCTCATTTCATGCATGGGACCTAAGCATGCAACCAAGAACACAGATTTGAATTTTCAACTAATTTATATGCATTACAGCATGTGCCTGTAGTTCAAATTTAAATTATGCACATGAATGCATAGAAAACTCAGTTAATGTATAAAAATGTCCAAGCGAACCCCGAAAAATCCTAAAAATTGACAAAACACTCATGTTGTTCTATGTTGACACTAGGAAAAAATTTGAAATCAAGAATAGGCAACGGATATCGTTTTGTCTAGAAAGGTGAAACGTTTCCTACCGAAACCATCACACTTGTTGTGAGAAGCTTTGGTTTGTGAGAAGCTTATACCCAAACCTGTCCCAAATGGAACAAAAAATTTACCACGGCATGTTGATGCCGCTCCATGATAGCGTGCCAAGTTTCATGAATTTTGGACGACTTTTGGATTTACTAGAATTACAAAAGCAAGTACGTCGATGTTTGCGAGAGAGCCACAGTGGCGTGGTGTTCGAAATTCATCCTCATTTCTTGCATGAGACATAAGCATAAACCCATGGACACATATATGATTTTACGACCCATGTTGGTGCACCGGAGCATGTGCATGTAGTTTAATTTTGAATTGTGCACCTGAAATGGCTAGAAAACCAATTTAATATATAAAATGTCCAAATGAACTCTCAATAATTCCAATTCTTTTACGACACACATATAGTTGCATGTTCACTGGAAATAAAAGGTCTAGCAATTCAAACACCGTCCATTGCCACTGCGACCCCATTATGTAATTCAAATCAAGATGAAAAATCAAGTAGTTCTCACACAGTTTATTATCACCAACCATGTGAGATGTAGTACAAAATATCCTGGAGCACCGTCGGTGTATAGTACCCCTATGGCTTACACGAGAAGGTGTGTCGGCTACAGTCCACAGATGGCGTGCCAAGCACACTAGCTCGCTCCCCAAATATCATTTCACTGTTCAATCATCGCCGCTGAAAGATGGGTACGTGAACCTGCGTCGTGAGGACAACTTCGGCGAGAGCGCGCCCGCAGCCGCCATGCGCGTGCTAACAAGGTGCATGAGCGCACCCGCAATCTGCGACCAGGTGGCCAAGGCAGCCCAAACAGACGTTGTTGCTTCTCAGGCGGCCGCAACAACATCTGCCTCGGGGATAGGAACTGGCAAGAGCGGCACAACAGCTGTCCGTTCTGCTGCGACGGCCTTAGCTCTGATGGAGGCTACCCACGACCATGTCGAGACCGCCCAGCCCAGCTCGTGGCGGTCACCGCACAAATCGAACAAAGCTTCTCCGACAATGGTCGGCAACCCACGGCCGAATAGTTGGCAATCGCCGAGAGCATTCGAGCAGCCGTCCATTCCTCTACTGCATACCTTGCACGACAGAGCCCGTCCAAGCCCAGATCGCGGCCGCCCACACCCAGCTCGTGGCGGCCTTTTCCAAAGAGATGGCGGACGCGGATGGCGAGATGCTTGCCTTGTATGGTGTGATGGATGCCATGTGGCCCCTTCCCCATGAGACCATCGGGCGCGAGCTGTACATGGAGGAGGCGGCGGAGATCGACAAGCACCAGCCATAGTAGCACTCTTTGTTTTGTTTAATTAAGAGCGTCAGTCTTTAATTTGTTAGAGTAATGTTTAGGCCAGTTAGCTCTATTTAATTGCTGAACTTGCTCGATTAAGAAGTGTGGGTGTGTTGTAGTCTCCTTTGTGTACCCAAATTATGCAATGGCGTGGATGACCACTGTAACCAGGGAAATTATAACCAAAAAAATTGATGTTCAAACTCATCACACACGGGTTAAGCTATCTGAATTGTTTGTGACGTTCACATATCATACATAGTTCTGAATAAGGGACCGTGTCTGATGACACTTTGCGTGCCAATTTTTTCGCTGAAGCGATTCCAAATTTTCGGCTTCCGCGAAAATATCTACCTCCCCCCCTACCAAAAGCCACATTTCCCCTGTTTCCGCCTTCCTTTCCAAGTTTAAACCTTCACTCCTTGCTTGCAGCGCCGCCTCCTCGCCGGTGACCCTCCTTCACGCTGCTCGGCCTCGTCTATCCAGGCAGGTAATCCACACCCGACATCCATCCTGCTCCTCCTTCTACATCCCACATGCCCCGACCGCAGGCGCGACACCTACTACCCAAATCACCGACCCCTCCACCAAATAAGTGTCGCCCTAATCCATGGTGCACGCAGTATAGCCAGGAGCTCAAGGAGCATTTGGCAGCGGAGAAGCAAATCACGGCCTGATACGTCTGCAACGTATCTACAATTTTTTATTGTTCCATGCTATATTATATCCTGTTTTGGACATTATTGGGCTTTATTATACACTTTTATATTATTTTGGGGACTAACCTATTAACCGGAGGCCCAGCCCAGAATTGTTGTTTTTTTGCCTATTTTAGGGTTTCGCAAAAAAAGAATATCAAACGGAGTCCAAACGGAATGAAACCTTTGGGAACGTGATTTTTGGAACGAACATGATCCAGAGGACTAGGACCCTACATCAAGCAATCAACCAGGAAGGCACGAGGTAGGGGGCGCGCCTACCCCCCAGGCGCACCCTCCACCCTCGTGGGGCCCATGTTGCTCCACCGACGTACTCCTTCCTCCTATATATACCTACGTACCCCCAAACTACCAGATACGGAGCCAAAACCCTAATTCCACCACCGTAACTTTCTGTATCCATGAGATCCCATCTTGGGGCCTTTTCCGGAGCTCCGCCGGAGGGCGTATCGATCACGGAGGGCTTCTACATCAACACCATAGCCTCTCTGATGAAGTGTGAGTAGTTTACTTCAGACCTACGGGTCCACAGTTATTAGCTAGATGGCTTCTTCTCTCTTTTTGGATCTCAATACAAAGTTCTCCCCCTCTCTTGTGGAGATCTATTCGATGTAATCTTCTTTTGCGGTGTGTTTGTTGAGACCGATGAATTGTGGGTTTATGATCAAGTTTATCTATGAACAATATTTGAATCTTCTCTGAATTCTTTTGTGTATGATTGGTTATCTTTGTAAGTATCTTCGAATTATCAGTTTGCTTTGGCCTACTAGATTGATCTTTCTTGCAATGGGAGAAGTGCTTAGCTTTGGGTTCAATCTTGCGGTGTCCTTTCCCAGTGACAGTAGGGGCAGCAAGGCACGTATTGTATTGTTGCCATCGAGGATAACAAGATGGGGTTTATATCATATTGCATGAGTTTATCCCTCTACATCATGTCATCTTGCTAAAAGCGTTACTCTGTTCTCTTAAACTTAATACTCTAGATGCATGCTGGATAGCGGTCGATGTGTGGAGTAATAGTAGTAGATGCAGGCGGGAGTCGGTCTACTTGTCTCAGACGTGATGCCTATATACATGATCATGCCTAGATATTCTCATAACTATGCTCAAATCTGTCAATTGCTCAACAGTAATTTGTTCACCCACCGTAATACTTATGCTCTTGAGAGAAGCCTCTAGTGAAACCTATGGCCCTCGGGTCTATTTTCCATCATATTAATCTTCCAATACTTAGTTATTTCCTTTGTCATTTATTTTACTTGCTGAAAGTGCGCTATATCGCCTAGAGGGGGGGGTGAATAGGCGATTTTTATGAAAGTCTTCAAAACGTGAGAGTTATGAAGACAAACAGTGAAGATTATGCCTATTACTATGCAGCGGAAGTTAGATTACACTAGGCCAGCCATGGTCATGTATTCAATAGAGTGAAAGCGCAATGACAAACAGCTTCAGTGTAATAAGGATCAGGTAGGAAGAAGTTATGAAGCCAAACAGATCATACATTCATGTTGTGAAGACAAAAGATGAAGCAAGCACGCAATGGCTTCACAATGAATAACTGTAAGTAAAAAGGAAGTGTAGATGAAACCAGTGACACGTCGAAGACAATGATTTGTTGGACCAGTTCCAGTTGCTGTGACAACTGTACGTCTGGTTGGAGCGGCTAGGTATTTAAACCGAAGGACACACAGTCCCGGACACCCAGTCAAGGACACTTAGTCCAAGACACCCAGTCCTCACCGTTTTCTCCTTGAGCTAAGGTCACACAGACCTCGCCCAATCACTCTGGTAAGTCTTCAAGGTAGACTCCCAAACCTTCACAGACTTCGTTCACCGGCAATCCACAATTTCTCTTGGATGCTCAGAACGCGACGCCTAACCGTCTGGAGGATGCACAGTCCTCGAGTGTAATAAGTCTTCAGATCACACAGACACGAAGACTTAAGTGATGCCCAATTTACTCTGGCTCTGGGTGGTTAGGGCTTTTCTCCTCACTAGGAATTTTTCTTTCAAAGGCTTCGAGGTGGGTTGCTCTCAAACGACAAAAGCCGTGCGCTGAAATCTGAGCAGCCCACCGTTTATGGTTTTGGGGGGTTGGACTATTTATAGCCACTTGGCAACCCGACCTGATCTGTCCGAAATGACCCTGGGTCACTAAGGAACTGACACGTGTACCAACGGTCGAATTTTGAACTCACACGGCAACTTTACTTGGGCTACAAGTAAAGCTGACTTGTCTGACTCTGGACAAGATTTTCTCTCAAAGTCTTCGCTTGAAGACATAGGATTTGAATTAGGCATCACTTTAGTCATTCTGACTGGTTCTCTTGGACCCCACTTAACAGTACGGTGATTCCTATGACACAACATAAATGAAATAAAACTACGAAGGATCTAAGTCTTCGAGTTCCATAAGCTTCATAGGGAGTCTTCTCATGTCATTGTCTTCAATATGAATATCTTCATAAACCACTATTGTCTTCAATGTCTTCGTACATTTTTAGGGGTCATCTCTGGTAATAAAACCGAATCAATGAGGGACTTCTACCTGTGTTTTCCTGCAATTCTCACAAACACGTTAGTCCCTCAACTAGGTTTGTCGTCAATACTCCAAAACCAACTAGGGGTGGCACTAGATGCACTTACACTTGCATCTTTATTTCTCTTTATCATAAAAATACCAAAAATATTATCTTATCATATCTATCAGATCTCACTCTCGTAGGTGACCGTGAAGGGATTGACAACCCCTTTATCGCGTTGGTTGCGATGAGTTTATTTGTTTGTGTAGGTGCGAGGGACTCGTCCGTGGCCTCCTACTGGATTGATACCTTGGTTCTCAAAAACTGAGGCAAATACCTACGCTGCTATACTGCATCACCCTTTCCTCTTCAAGGGAAAACCAACATAGTGCTCAAGAGGTAGCAAGAAGGATTTCTGGCGCCGTTGTCGGGGAGTCTACGCAAAATTCAACATACCAAGTACCCATCACAAACCCTTATCTCCCGCATTACATTATTTTCCATTTGCCTCTCGTTTTCCTCTCCCCCACTTCACCCTTGCCGTTTTATTCGCCCTCTCTCTCTCTCGATCCACCCTCTCTTTCTCTATTCGCCTCCTTTTGCCCGTTTCTTGTTTGCTTGTGTGTCGGATTGCTTGCTTGTCATGATGGCTCAAGATAATACCAAATTGTGTGACTTTACCAATACCAACAACAATGATTTTATTAGCACTCTGATTTCTCCTCTTACCGATGCTAAATCTTGTGAAATTAATGCTGCTTTGCTGAATCTTGTCATGAAAGATCTGTTTTCTGTCCTTCCTAGTGAAGATGCCACTACCCATCTAAACAACTTCATTGATTTGTGTGATATGCAAACGAAGAAAGATGTGGACAATGGTATTGTTAAATTGAAGCTATTTCCTTTTTCGCTTAGAGATCGTGCTAAAGCTTGGTTTTCGTCTTTGCCTAAAAATAGTATTGATTCGTGGAGTAAGTGTAAAGATGCTTTTAACTCTAAGTATTTTCCTCCCGCTAAGATCATCTCTCTTAGAAATGATATTATGAATTTTAAGCAACTTGATCATGAACATGTTGCACAAGCTTGGGAGAGGATGAAATTAATGATACGTAATTGCCCTACACATGGTTTGAATTTGTGGATGATTATACAAAAAATTTATGCCGGATTGGATTTTGCTTCTAGAAATATTTTAGATTCGACCGCGAGAGGCACTTTTATGGAAATCACTTTAGGAGAAGCTACTAAACTCCTAAATAATATTATGGTTAATTATTCTCAAAGGCACACTGAAAGATCTACTAATAAGAAAGTGCATGCGATAGAAGAAATTAATGTTTTGAGTGGTAAGATGGATGAACTTATGAAATTATTTGCTAATAAAAGTGTTTCTTCTGATCCTAATGATATGCCTTTGTCTACTTTGATTGAGAATAATAATGAATCTTTGGATGTGAATTTTGTTGCTAGGAATAATTTTGGTAACAACGCGTATAGAGGAAAATTTAATCCTAGGTCGTATCCTAGTAATTCCTCTAATAATTATGGTAATTCCTACAACAATTCTTATGGAAATTTTAATAAGATACCCTCTGATTTTGAATCTAATATTAAAGAATTTATTACCTCGCAAAAGTATTTCAATGCTTTGATTGAAGAAAAATTGCTTAAGATTGATGAGTTGGCTAGGAATGTTGATAGAATTTCTCTTGATGTTGATTCTTTTAAAATTAGATCTATTCCTCCTAAGCATGATATCAATGAGTCTCTCAAAGCCATGAGAATTAACATTGATGAGTGCAAAGAAAGAACCGCTAGGATGCGTGCTAAGAAAGATTGCTTTATAAAAGTGTGTTCTTCTAGTTTTCATGATAATAAAGATGAAGATCTAAAAGTTATTGATGTGTCCCCTATTAAATCTTTGTTTTGCAATATTAATCTTGATAATGATGGGACTGAATATGATCCACCTTTACCTAGAAGGCGTTCTAAAAATTCGGAGTCTTTAGATCTTGATGCTAAATTGTTAAAAAGTGGGATTGAAGAAGTCAAAACTTTAAATATTAATTAACCCACTATTTTGGATTTCAAGGAATTTAATTATGATAATTGATCTTTGATAGATTGTATTTCCTTGTTGCAATCCGTGCTAAATTCTCCTCATGCTTATAGTCAAAATAAAGCCTTTACCAAACATATTGTTGATGCTTTGATGCAATCTTATGAAGAAAAACTTGAGTTAGAAGTTTCTATCCCTAGAAAACTTTATAATGAGTGGGAACCTACTATTAAAATTAAGATTAAAGATCATGAATGCTATGCTCTGTGTGATTTGGGTGCTAGTGTTTCCACGATTCCAAAGACTTTGTGTGATTTGCTAGGTTTCCGTGATTTTGATGATTGCTCTTTAAACTTGCACCTTCGGATTCCACTATTAAGAAACCTATGGGAAGAATTAATGATGTTCTTATTGTTGCAAATAGGAATTATGTGCCCATGGATTTTATTGTTCTTGACATAGATTGCAATCCTTCATGTCCTATTATTCTTGGTAGACCTTTCCTTAGAACGATTGGTGCAATTATTGATATGAAGGAAGGGAATATTAGATTCCAATTTCCGTTAAGGAAAGGCATGGAACACTTCCCTCGAAAGAAAATTAAATTACCTTATGAATCTATTATGAGAGCCACTTATGGATTGCCTTCCAAAGATGGCAATACCTAGATCTATCTTCGCTTTTATACCTAGCTAGGGGCGTTAAACGATAGCGCTTGTTGGGAGGCAACCCAATTTTATTTTTATTCCTTGCTTTTTGATCCTGTTTAGTAATAAATAATTTATCTAGCCTCTGTTTTGGTTGTGTTTTTTTGTTTAATTAGTGTTTGTGCCAAGTAGAACCGTTGGGAAGACTTGGGGAAAGTCTTTTTAATCTTGCTGTAGAAAACAGAAACTTTAGCGCTCACGAGAACTGCTGCCATTTTTATTTGGAAGGTGATATTTAGTTAATTATTTTTTCAGATGATTAATAGATAAATTCCTCAGCTCCAGAAATTTATTTTAGAATTTTTGGGGTTCCATATCTTGCGTTAGCTACAGATTACTACAGACTGTTCTGTTTTTGACAGATTCTGTTTTCCGTGTGTTGTTTGCTTATTTTGATGAATCTATGGCTAGTAAAATAGTTTATAAACCATAGAGAAGTTGGAATACAGTAGGTTTAACACCAATATAAATAAATAATGAGTTTATTACAGTACCTTGAAGTGGTGTGATGTCTACTACACAACCTTCTTCTTGTAGACGTTGTTGGGCCTCCAAGTGCAGTGGTTTGTAGGACAGTAGCAAATTTCCATCAAGTGGATGACCTAAGGTTTATCAATCCGTAGGAGGCGTAGGATGAAGATGGTCTCTCTCAAGCAACCCTGCAACCAAATAACAAAGAGTCTCTTGTGTCTCCAACACACCCAATACAATTGTAAATTGTATAGGTGCACTAGTTCGGCGAAGAGATGGTGATACAAGTGGTATATGGATGGTAGATATAGGTTTTTGTAATCTGAAAATATAAAAACAGCAAGGTAACTAATGATAAAAGTGAGCACAAACAGTATTGCAATGCTAGGAAACAAGGCCTAGGGTTCATACTTTCACTAGTGCAAGTCCTCTCAACAATAATAACATAATTGGATCATATAACTAGCCCTCAACATGCAACAAAGAGTCACTCCAAAGCCACTAATAGCGGAGAAAAACGAAGAGATCATTGTAGGGTACGAAACCACCTCAAAGTTATTCTTTCGTATCGATCTATTAAAGAGTTCATGCTAGAATAACACCTTAAGACACATATCAACCAAAACCCTAATGTCACCTAGATACTCCAATGTCACCTCAAGTATCCGTGGGTGTGATTATACGATATGCATCACACAATCTCAGATTCATCTATTCAAACCAACACAAAGTACTTCAGAGAGTGCCCCAAAGTTTCTACCGGAGAGTCAAGACGAAAACGTGTGCCAACCCCTATGCATAGGTTCATGGGCGGAACCCGCAAGTTGATCACCAAAACATACATCAAGTGGATCGATAGAATACCCCATTGTCACCACAGGTATCCCATGCAAGACATACATCAAGTGTTCTCAAATCCTTAAAGACTCAATCCGATAAGATAACTTCAAAGGGAAAACTCAATCCATTACAAGAGAGTAGAGGGGGAGAAACATCATAAGATCCAACTATAATAGCAAAGCTCGCGATACATCAAGATCGTACCACCTCAAGAACACGAGAGAGAGAGAGATCAAAGACATAGCTACTGGTACATACCCTCATCCCTGAGGAAGAACTACTCCCTCCTCGTCATGGAGAGCGCCGGGATGATGAAGATGGCCACCGGAGAGGGATTCCCCCTCCGACAGGGTGCCAGAACGGGTCTAGATTGGTTTTCGGTGGCTACAGAGGCTTCTGGAGGCAGAACTCCTGATCTATTCTCGTCTTCGATAGTTTTAGGGTATATATATAGGCGGAAGAAATACATCAGGGGAGCCACGAGGGGCCCACGAGGCAGGGGGCGCGCCCCCTTCCTCGTGCTCTCCTCGTTGATCCCCTGACATGCACTCCAAGTCTCATGTATTGCTTTCTTTCCAAAAATAACTTTTCCGAAGGTTTCATTCCGTTTGGACTCTGTTTGATATTGCTTTTCTGCACACTGAAACAAGGGAAAACAAAAACTGGCACTGGGCTCTAGGCTCTGGGTTAATAGGTTAGTCCCAAAAATCATATAAAATAGCATATAAATGCATATAAAACATCCAAGGTTGATAATATAATAGCATGGAACAATCAAAAATTATAGATACGTTGGAGACGTATCATGGTGTTTTGTTTTCTTTCGCTAATGGAGCTCACGAGATTTTCTACTTTAAGTTTTGTGTTGTGAAGTTTTCTAGTTTTGGGTAAAGATTTGATGGATTATGGAACAAGGAGTGGCAAGAGCCTAAGCTTGGGGATGCCCATGGCACCCCCAAGATAATCTAAGGACACCAAAAAGCCAAAGCTTGGGGATGCCCCGGAAGGCATCCCCTCTTTCGTCTACTTCTATCGGTAACTTTACTTGGAGCTATATTTTCATTTTCCACATGATATGTGTTTTGCTTGGAGTGTCTTGTATTATTTGAGTCTTTATTTGTTAGTTTTCCACAATCATCCTTGCTCCACACATCCTTTTGAGAGAGACACTGATGATTCGGAAATTGTTAGAATTCTCAATGTGCTTCACTTATATCTTTTGAGTTATATAGTTTTTGCTCTAGTGCTTCACTTATATCTTTTAGAGCATGATGGTGGATTTGTTTTATAGAAACTTTTGTTCTCTCATGCTTCACTTAGATTATTTTGATAGTCCTACAAAACAGCATGGTAATTTGCTTTAATTATGTTAGGCATTCAAGATCAATAATAAAATTTTCTTATGAGTGTGTTGAATACTATGAGAAGTTTGAAACTTGATAATTGTTTTGAGATATGGATATGGTGATATTAGAGTCGTGCTAGTTGAGTAGTTGTGAATTTGAGAAATGCTTGTGTTGAAGTTTGTGATTCCCTAGCATGCACGTATGCTGAACCGTTATGTGATGAAGTCGGAGCATGATGTATTTATTGATTGTCCTCCTTATGAGTGGCGGTCGGGGATGAGCGATGGTCTTTTACTACCAATCTATCCCCCTAGGAGCACGCGCGTAGTACTTTGCTTAGATAACTAATAGATTTTTGCAATAAGTATGCTAGTTCTTTATGACTAATGTTGAGTCCATGGATTATATGCACTCTCACCCTTCCACCATTGCTAGCCTCTCTAATATCGCGCACCTTTCGCCGGTATCATACACCCACCATATACCTCCCTCAAAACAGCTACCATACCTACCTATCATGGCATTTCCATAGCCATTCTGAGATATGTTGCCATGCAACTTTCCACCATTCCATTTACTATGACACGCTCCATCATTGTCATATTGCTTCGCATGATCATGTAGTTGACATTTTAGTTGTGGCAAAGCCACCGTTCATAATTCTTTCATATAAGTCACTCATGCATCATTGCTATCTTGGTACACCACTGGAGGCATTCTGTAACGCCCCGAGACCGATGTGTCAGGTGTCCTCCAGTTATTCGATGTCGTTGTCATGTCATTTGCTTGCGTGTTGCATCTTATCATGTCATCATGTGTATTGCATCTTCATGTTTTAAAACTTGCGTTCGTCCGGGTTCTCCGAGTTCTCTCCGTTGTCCGTTCTGAGCCCAACCACACTTGCACACGCATGTCCGAAATAGTATTTTATAAGTGGCCGGAAAATGTACTCGGAATGGGATGAGAGTTGACATGTGGTCTTATTATAGTGTAGATAGACCGCCTGTCAAGTTTCATCGCATTCGGAGATCGTTTGATGCCCCAACGGATAACTATAGCGGCAATGTAGCCGGTCTAACGTCGGACGTTTTCGGTATCCGGAAACCATGCCGGGCTGCATCTCTCTCCTTTTCTCTCAGACCAACCCGCTCTTCACAATCCGTCAGGCCCTACCTAACCTCTCTCGTCAGGCCGCGGACCTCCTCCCGCGCGCGTCCGAAATTTGTCCCGGACCCGACCCGGGCAGTCGTCACCGTTGTGTCCGGATCATCCCCAAACATCTACAAAACGTCTGCGTTTTGTTAATTGGACTTCCTAACATATTTTTTCGCGACCATCTGATTCAGATCGAAGGGACCAATTGCACCTAACCAAGATTTCACCTACTATATATTCAGCCTACCTAACCCTAAAAAAACCTGTCGTCCCATCCATCCTTTCCCGTAGCCGCCGCCAGTCTCTCGCTTCCCCTCGGGATCTCCTCCCAATCCAATCTCCCCAACCACCTCCCTGGTTTTCAGTGCCGCCTAATCACAACAGCAAACCACCATCTCCTGCCCGAGTGTTTCCTCCTCCCTGCCTCGCTCGAACAGCAAGAGGAGCTCCTCCTCGACCTTCAGTCGTGCTCGCCGGAGCACCGGGAAAACACCAGCAGCTGAGCTACGCCGCCCCTCCCGTTCTTCTCCTCCCGTTCTTCTTCTTCAACCAGCGCTCATCCCTCTCTCTCGTTTCTCTGAACAGGGACCACCTGCGCTGCCCCGCCAAGCCCATGGAGTCCGCCATGGCCGTCCGAACCTCGCTGCTGCCTCAAATTCCCCGCGCCGCCGGAGCCCTGCTTTGCGCCATCTTCCCGTTGACTGCGAGCTCGCGCTCGAGCTTTGCCTCTGCGAGCGCCGCCTGCGTTGACCCACTGCTTCGAGGACGAGGAAGCCCAGCGCCCGAGTCGACTCCCTTGCATCGCCTGTTGCCGCGCCTTGGCCTCGCGCCCAGCCTTCCTTCCCCGCGCCGTTCCTCGCGCGTCGGACCTCCCCAACCTCACCGGAGCCACGCAGGTCGCCGACCCTTCCTCTCTGTCCTCCGGTCCTCCTCCATTTTCCTCTCTCTCAATCGCCTGCTCTCTCTCTCTCAGGGACGAACAAGGATGCCGCCGCCCGATGGAACCTTCTCCGCCTGGAGCCCCTTCACCTGCATCCGCCCCCCTTCGTCCAGACCCGCCCTCTCCGCCTCCCTTCCTTCGTCTCCGGCGAGCAGCCGTGCCGCCGCGGCTCTGCTTCCTGTCGTGCAGACTGCAGAGGATGCCCGCTCGTGCCCTGCTTCTCATCCTGCCCAGGAGCGAGCACGTTGACCGCGGCCCCTGCACGCCCTCGTTCGATCCAGCTACGACCGGCCCATGGCCACCTTTTTCCTGCAGCCCACAGAGCAGGCCCAAGCCACTCCCCTCGCCCGGCCTTAAGGTCCAATGTGAGCAGCTCCCCCGCGCCTGGGCCAGATCTCAGTTTCGGCCGAACGCATGTTTTTTTTCCTGAACGTTTTTCCTTTTTTTCAGAGAACACTGTTTTTGCAGATAGGTCCCTAAACTTCATGCATATAATAACTTAATAACCGTGCATCAGATTAAAACAATTTATATATGAAACTTGCTTAGAATTTTGTCTAGTTTCATAATATGTCATTTTCATCCATGTTTAAAATGTTTAAAATTATGTTTGTTTAAATTTGCTCCTGTGCCATGTTAAAATGATTTATTTCATAACTAAATAACCGTAACTCGGATTTTAATAAACTTTGTATGTAAATGGGGTGGAAAAATGCCTAGTTTAACATGGTGGCATCACTTTGCATGTTTAACAACTATAAAATATGGTTTAGGGCAGAACAGTACCAAATCTATAATATGCTCATGAGGAGTTTCCGGATTTGTTGTTCGATGTTCCGGCCTCATTTAAACTTGCCTAGATAGGTAGTTTTATTATGATTCATCCTCTTGCCATGTTAATCAACATTTCATCTTGTTGGGTACATAAATGAGATCGAACTAAATAACTTGTCATGGTGTTTCGTCAATATGCACCGTTGCATATTGAGCTCCACTTAATTTGTAGGATTGCTTGTGCTCTTTTGCCATGCCATGCTTCATTAAACCGGACATGCACCATACTTGGTTGTGCATCATGCCATGCTTATGTCGTGGTTGTTTACTATGTTGTTTGCTCTTTTCCGGTGTTGCTTCTTCGGGTTGGTTCCGATAATGTCGCGTTTGTGAGGACCCGTTCGACTACGTCCGTTTGTCTTCTTCATGGACTCGTTCTTCTTCCTTGCGGGATTTTAGGCAAGATGACCATACCCTCGAAATCACTTCTATCTTTGCTTGCTAGTTGCTCGCTCTTGTGCTATGCCTATGCTGTGATACCTACCACTTGCTTATCATGCCTCCCATATTGTTGAACCAAGCCTCTAACCCACCTTGTCCTAGCAAACCATTGTTTGGCTATGTTACCGCTTTGCTCAGCCCCTCTTATAGCGTTGTTAGTTGCAAGTGAAGATTGAAGTTTGTTCCTTGTTGGAACATGGAGATGTTGTTCCTTGTTGGAACATGTTTATTTGTTGGGATATCACAATATCTCTTATTTAATTAATGCATCTATATACTTGGTAAAGGGTGGAAGGCTCGGCCTTATGCCTGGTGTTTTGTTCCACTCTTGCCGCCCTAGTTTCCATCATATCGGTGTTATGTTCCCGGATTTTGCGTTCCTTACGCGGTTGGGTATAATGGGAACCCCTTGACGGTTCGCTTTGAATAAAACTCTTCCAGCAAGGCCCTACATTGGTTTTACCATTCGCCACCTAGCCTTTTTCTTTCCCTTGGGTAGGCCTGCCCAAGGGTCATCTTTTTTAAACCCCCGGGCCAGTGCTCCTCTGAGTGTTGGTCCAAACTGAGCGATGTCCGGAGCTACCAGGGGCAACTCTGGGCTGGCCCACCCAACGTCTGGCTCATCCGGTGTGCCCTGAGAACGAGATATGTGCAGCTCCTATCAGGATTTGTCGGCACATCTGGGTGGCTTTGCTGGTCTTGTTTTACCATTGCCGAAATGTCTTGTAACCGGGATTTCAAGTCTGATCGGGTCTTCCCGCTAGAAGGAATATCCTTCGTTGACCGTGAGAGCTTGTGATGGGCTAAGTTGGGACACCCCTGCAGGGATTTGAACTTTCGAAAGCCGTGCCCACGGTTATGGGCAGATGGGAATTTGTTAACGTCCGGTTGTATAAAACCTAAAGTTGACCTTAATTAAAATGCATCAACCGCGTGTGTAACCGTGATGGTCTCTTTCCGACGGAGTCTGGGAAGTGAACACGGTGTTGGAGTTATGCTTGTCGTAGGTTGTTCTAGGATCACTTCTTGATCATAGTTTCTCGATCGTGCTTTGCCTTCTCTTCTCGTCGCTCTCATTTGCGTATGTTAGCCACCATATATGCTAGTCGCTTGCTGCAGCTCCACCTCATACCTTTTACCTTACCCATAAGCTTAAATAGTCTTGATCGCGAGGGTGTGAGATTGCTGAGTCCCCGTGACTCACAGATACTTCCAAAACCAGCTTGCAGGTGCCGATGAGTCCTGCGCAGATGACGCAACCAAGCTCAGGAGGAGCTCGATGAAGATCTTGTCCTTTGTGTTGTTTCGTTCTAGTTGATCAGTAGTGGAGCCCAGTTGGGGTCGATCGGGGATCTGTGTAGCATTTGGGGTAGTCTTCTTTTATTTTGGCTCCGTAGTCGGGCCTTGATTGTATTGGATGATGTAATGCTTTATTCATGTAATTGTGTGAAGTGGCGATTGTAAGCCAACTATGTATCTCTTTCCCTTATGTATTACATGGGTTGTGTGAAGATTACCTCACTTGCGACATTGCTTTCAATGCGGTTATGCCTCTAAGTCGTGCTTCGACACGTGGGAGATATAGCCGCATCGAGGGCGTCACAAGTTGGTATCAAGAGCCTTCCCCGACCTTTGGAGCCCCACTGCTTGATCATTAGCTGGCGCTGTGAGTCTAGAAAAATGTTTGAGACATTTAGGAATTATATGATCGAAGAGTTTAGGAATTCTTTTTACTCCCAGTCCCTTCATCGCTTCTGGTAAGGCATCCTGACGTAGAGTTTTGACTCTTCTCTTCTTCAAATTTCACTAAAATATTTAGGATCACGCTGGTATCTGGAATCGTTCCGATGGTTTTGTGACGGAACATTGTTCTTGGTGCCTCCTGACATTAGGGGTTTGTGGCAGTGTCCCGGGGAGTTGAAGCTCCGAGGTGTTTGTGCCACAATTTTATCATTGCAGTTCTGGAATACCTGAGTTTGGTTCGCCGACATCAAAAATATCTTTTGTGCAGTTGTTGGTGATATAACCTCGACACCACCCAGTACTGGGGCGGGAGTTCGGGAGTATTGCCATAACTTGTATAACGGATGCTTTTCGAAGGTTGAGGTAGATGATTTCTGAAGGTTTGTTGGTTATGTGTTGAAGGATGGATATAGCTGGATGTAGGATTTGCTAGTTTTGGGTGAGATATTATGCTTCCCCTGTATCCCCAACACCTGATTGCATAACCGAAAAGTTTTGGGAGTTGATAAGTGGGAATTCAAGTAGATCTTAGGATTTCTTTCCGACATATGTATGAAATGAAATTGGGGTTCGACGTCTAGTGGTCCGCCTATCCACGGTTGGTTTTACAGTGGTCTCGTTGTGTCTTAAAGAGTCCTTGGCTATGCCGACTCGGGGACGCTTCGTATGTCATGTGCACTGCCTTGTACATGATGGTGATGTACGATCGAGCCCGCCTGTGTAGGCCCCACCACGAAAACTTCAGACGAAATTTCTATCATATGTTTGTTCCGTCTTATTCCGCAAGCCAATCCTTTGTTTTTTTGTTTTTGAGTTGTGGTATTCGAGTTGCTTCGAAGTCAAATGTTGATTCCATACCTTCCCCAAATGGTGTTCTCATACTCCGATGTGAATACCAATCCTTCATGATAATCGAGATTGTCATGTCAATCTTGTTCAACCGGTGTGTCTCTCTCCAAGTGGGTCCGATCATTTCAACATCAACAAGATCAATAATCTTTTCTTCTCAACGGTGTTCGTTTCATTCTCAACGGTGTTTTCCCACCCTCCCACCCTTGTTTTCTTGAAGGATTCAGATTTCTTGATCAAGTATCCATCTTATTGATGTGAAGTCTCTTCATTCCTTTTCCATCAATGTTCTTGCCCAGTGTTGCTCATGAAGATTCTAACGGAGCCTCAAGTTTATCATTCTTTGTTCTTTTATCTTCTCCGATGGAACCAATTCAAGCGTTGAAGATCATATCCTTTCCTCGTTTCAACTGTCTGCTCTTGTTGGTTCACCTCATAATCATTCCCCGCTTGCTATTCTATTGTTCTGGAGTGCTCAAGATATCTCGAAGATTCGTGTTTCCACTCTGTTTTCGTTCAAACTCTTTTGAGGATGTTATATCATTCCAGCCTTTTAATTCAACTGGTGCAATCTCTCTTTTCAAGTAATCATTTCAACGGTGTTTCTCTTGAGTGGGCCCTAACCCACAGGTCTTTTCCAGGATCTTACCTGACTCTTCTATTTTCCCGGAGCTATCCTAAATTCTTTTTGAAGTTTGACGTAAGAATGAATTATCATCAGTCAAATGTCTTTCCCCAAGATCTTCCAAATTCTTTTCATCATTGGCTCAACTTTTCTATTCTTCTCTATTCCGGAGTGTCTCAACAATTCACGATGGTGTTTCTCGTCGTCATTCTCAGATTTTGAAGACCGAAGAAGATTTTCCTCTAAATCTTGCTCCTTTCTCTTCAAGACTCGTCATTCTAGCTTGTTGTCATCCCCTCATAGTTGTTTTTGGATTGTGAGAATTTTTTTCACCGATCCGGAGCAATTCAAGAGTCTTCTCAGTTTGTTATATGGAGCCCATCATCTAAGATTTGTTCATTCTCAGCTTTCAGCTCTCTTTCTCTAAATCATACCGGTGCATCGTTCAAGTGATCTCTAATCAGTTCGTGATCCCTTCGTTCTCATGTATCTAGATGGCCTCAAGTATCTTCGATCATTTTCTAATTCTTCCCGGTGTTTCTTTATCTTTTCTTCGTTCATTTTCAATTCTTACGGTGGTTCGTGCAAGATTCCTCTTCTTTCGTTATCATATCAATTCATTCGTTGTTTCGATTCCACCGGTGTTTCGTTGAAGGCATTCTCAAGTTGGCGAGAGACCTATCTTAATCTTTTCTACGAGAATAAGTAATATGCCAAATCCATTGATTGTCATCAATTTAATTGGTGAAGGATAAGCATAACATAATTCTTATTCTTGTTCATTCAAGTGATTAATTCCTTATTCCGGAGGCTCACCAAATTCTCGGTTTCAATTGTTTCATCTTTTCTTTTCCGGAGTTCCAAGCTATCCCAATTTGTTTCATCGTGAAGATCCATCTAATCATTGCAAGTCTTCACCTTGTGTTTTCAACTTGTCTTTTCTCTCGCTTGATCATTCTTTTACTACCGGAGTTCTTCATGAAGGTTCTACAGGATGGTTCACCAATGATTTAATTCCTTCTTGAAGTGTTCATCAAGGTTCTTTTCAGAGGAGCTCAAGTTTTCTTCATCTTGCAATCCGGAGTGCAATTTCTTTCTACCGTATCTTTGGAGGTGGTATTATGTCATGCTTGATAATTTGACTTCATGTTTCATGATTCACATGTTATTAAGTATGATGTATTTTAAATCCATCAATCTCTTCTTTGGAGTTATCTTGGGCTATATTTCACCTAAAGCCTTCCCTAAGGTTCGTTGCTATCTATGGTGCTTTTAAAGGACCCAAGTTCTTCTTTATCCTCCCGGTGAAATATTTTCCCGTCTCCTTGTTCATATCAATACGATTCTTTTCCCGTGAGTGGCAGGTTGTCATCTTTTAATTTGGGATGTATTCCATAAGACCACATCAAAGTTATTCTTTTCATTGTTGGGGTTCCAACAACTCCGCTCGACCCATCTCCTAAGGATGCCTTCTCAAGCTCTTTTGTGGCAGAAGTTGGCATTTTCTTCTCCAATCTTTTATTTCAATTATCTATCTTCTATTTCTTCCGTCCGGAGGCATTGTGATGTTGCTCTCTTCAACCCTTCTTCTTGTGTTGTCAGGATCGTGTTCTTTTCGTGCTTATCCTTTTAACCGGAGTGTCATGTCCTCTTTACAAGTATCCTCTCATCTTGTCAAGATCCTGTTCAATTCCTTCCATTTCCAACCGGAGTGTTGTCGTAATTGATCTTTATCGTTCCTTCTGCTTCTCATTTTAACCGGAGTGCTTGCATGTACTTCTTGTTCATTGCAACCTTTTTCTTATGTCTTTCAACCTACAAGGTTCTAGTATTGTTCCTTGTTTCTCTTTTCTAACAGAGGTTTTCAACTTTATTCATCTTAGTTGTATTCTTCCTTTCAATTTGGCTTAACCTTTTCAAGGTTCTTCAGTTTCACTCGTTTGTCAAAGGAGCAACTTAGGTTTTACCTCTTCTCTTCCTTTTCCGTTTCCCTCCGGTGCCATTCTAGATCTCGGGATGAGATCCTCTCGTAGTGGTGGAGTGTTGTAACGCCCCGAGACCGATGTGCCAGGTGTCTTCCAGTTATTCGATGTCGTTGTCATGTCATTTTCTTGCGTGTTGCATCTTATCATGTCATCATGTGCATTGCATCTCCATGTTTTAAAACTTGCGTTCGTCCGGGTTCTCCGAGTTCTCTCCATTGTCCGTTCTGAGCCCAACCACACTTGCACATGCCCGCGACATGTCCGAAATAGTATTTTATAAGTGGCCAGAAAATGTACTCGGAAAGGGATGAGAGTTGACGTTGGTCTTATTATAGTGTAGATAGACCGCCTGTCAAGTTTCATCGCATTCGGAGATCGTTTGATGCCCCAACGGATAACTATAGCGGCAATGTAGCCGATCTAACGTCGGACATTTTCGGTATCCGGAAACCGTGCCGGGCTGCATCTCTCTCCTTTTCTCTCAGACCAACCCGCTCTTCACAATCCGTCAGGCCCTACCTAACCTCTCTCGTCTAGCCGCGGACCTCCTCCCGCGCGCGTCCGAAATCTGTCCCGGACCCGACCCGGGCAGTCGTCACCGTTGTGTCCGGATCATCCCCAAACATCTAAAAACGTTTCCATTTTGTTAATTGGACTTCCTAACATATTTTTTTGCGACCGTCTGATTCAGATCGAAGGGACCAGTTGCACCTAACCAAGATTTCACCTACTATATATTCAGCCTACCGAACCCTAAAAAAACCTATCGTCACATCCATCCTTTCCCGCAGCCGCCGCCAGTCTCACGCTTCCCCTCGGGATCTCCTCCCGATCCAATCTCCCCGACCACCTCCCTGGTTTCCAGCGCCGCCTAATCACAACAGCCAACCATCATCTCCTACCCGAGTGTTTCCAACTCCCTGCCTCGCTCGAACAGCAAGAGGAGCTCCTCCTCGACCTTGAATCGCCGCTCGCCGGAGGACCGGGCAAACACCAGCAGCTGAGCTACGCCGCCCCTCCCGTTCTTCTTCTTCGACCAGCGCTCATCCCTCTCTCTCGTTTCTTTGAACAGGGACCACCTGCGCCGCCCCGCCAAGACCATGGAGTCCGCCATGGCCGTCCGAACCTCGCTGCTGCCTCAAATTCCCCGCGCCGCCGGAGCCCTGCTTTGCGCCATCTTCCCGTTGACTGCAAGCTCGCGCTCGAGCTTTGCCTCTGCGAGCGCCGCCTGCGTTGACCCGCTGCTTCGAGGACAAGGACGCCCAGCGCCCGAGTCGACTCCCTTGCATCGCCTTTTGCCGCGCCTTGGACCCGCGCCAAGCCTTCCTTCCCCGCGTCGTTCCTCGCACGCCGGACCTCCCCAACCTCGCCGGAGCCACGCAGGTCGCCGACCCTTCCTCTCTGTCCTTCGGTCCTCCTCCGTTTTCCTCTCTCTCAATCGCGCGCTCTCTCTCTCAGGGATGAACAAGGACGCCGCCGCCCCATGGAACCTTCTCTGGCTGGAGCCCCTTCACCTGCATCCGCCCCCCTCCGTCCAGACCCGCCGTCTCCGCCTCCCTTCCTTCGTCTCCGGCGAGCAGCCGTGCCGCCGCGGCTCTGCTTCCTGTCGTGCAGACTACAGAGGATGCCCGCTCGTGCCCTGCTTCTCGTCCTGCCCAGGAGCGAGCACGTTGACCGCGGCCCCTGCACGCCCTCGTTCGATCCAGCTGCGACCGGCCCATGGCCACCTTTTTCCTGCAGCCCACAGAGCAGGCCCAAGCCACTCCCCTCGCCCGGCCTTAAGGTCCGATGTGAGCAGCTCCCCCGCGCTTGGGCCAGATCTCAGTTTCGGCCGAACGCATGTTTTTTTTCCTGAACGTTTTTCCTTTTTTTCAGAGAACACTGTTTTTGCAGATAGGTCCCTAAACTTCATGCATATAATAACTTAATAACCGTGCATCAGATTAAAACAATTTATATATGAAACTTGCTTAGAATTTTGTATAGTTTCATAATATGTCATTTTCATCCATGTTTAAAATGTTTAAAATGATGTTTGTTTAAATTTGCTCCTGTGCCATGTTAAAATGATTTATTTCATAACTAAATAACCGTAACTCGGATTTTAATAAACTTTGTATGTAAATGGGGTGGAAAAATGCCTAGTTTAACATGGTGGCATCACTTTGCATGTTTAACAACTATAAAATATGGTTTAGGGCAGAACAGTACCAAATCTATAATATGCTCATGAGGAGTTTCCGGATTTGTTGTTCGATGTTCCGGCCTCATTTAAACTTGCCTAGATAGGAAGTTTTATTATGATTCATCCTCTTGCCATGTTAATCAACATTTCATCTTGTTGGGTACATAAATGAGATCGAACTAAATAACTTGTCATGGTGTTTCGTCAATATGCACCGTTGCATATTGAGCTCCACTTAATTTGTAGGATTGCTTGTGCTCTTTTGCCATGCCATGCTTCATTAAACCGAACATGCATCATACTTGGTTGTGCATCATGCCATGCTTATGTCGTGGTTGTTTACTATGTTGTTTGCTCTTTTCTGGTGTTGCTTCTTCGGGTTGGTTCCGATAATGTCGCGTTTGTGAGGACCCGTTCGACTATGTCCGTTTGTCTTCTTCATGGACTCGTTCTTCTTCCTTGCGGGATTTCAGGCAAGATGACCATACCCTCGAAATCACTTCTATCTTTGCTTGATAGTTGCTCGCTCTTTTGCTATGCCTATGCTGTGATACCTACCACTTGCTTATCATGCCTCCCATATTGTTGAACCAAGCCTCTAACCCACCTTGTCCTAGCAAACCGTTGTTTGGCTATGTTACCGCTTTGCTCAGCACCTCTTATAGCGTTGTTAGTTGCAGGTGAAGATTGAAATTTGTTCCTTGTTGGAACATGGAGATGTTGTTCCTTGTTGGAACATGTTTATTTGTTGGGATATCACAATATCTCTTATTTAATTAATGCATCTATATACTTGGTAAAGGGTGGAAGGCTCGGCCTTATGCCTGGTGTTTTGTTCCACTCTTGCCGCCCTTGTTTCCGTCATATCGGTGTTATGTTCCCGGATTTTGCGTTCCTTACGCGGTTGGGTATAATGGGAACCCCTTGACAGTTCGCTTTGAATAAAACTCTTCCAGCAAGGCCCAACATTGGTTTTACCATTCGCCACCTAGCCTTTTTCTTTCCCTTGGGTAGGCCTGCCCAAGGGTCATCTTTTTTAAACCCCCGGGCCAGTGCTCCTCTGAGTGTTGGTCCAAACTGAGCGATGTCCGGAGCTACCAGGGGCAACTCTGGGCTGGCCCACCCGATGTGTGGCTCATCTGGTGTGCCCTGAGAACGAGATATGTGCAGCTCCTATCGGGATTTGTCGGCACATCTGGGTGGCTTTGCTGGTCTTGTTTTACCATTGCCGAAATGTCTTGTAACCGGGATTCTGAGTCTGATCGGGTCTTTCCGCTAGAAGGAATATCCTTCGTTGACCGTGAGAGCTTGTGATGGGCTAAGTTGGGACACCCCTGCAGGGATTTGAACTTTCGAAAGCCGTGCCCGCGGTTATGGGCAGATGGGAATTTGTTAATGTCCGGTTGTAGAAAACCTGAAGTTGACCTTAATTAAAATGCATCAATCGCGTGTGTAACCGTGATGGTCTCTTTCCGGCGGAGTCCGGGAAGTGAACACGGTGTTGGAGTTATGCTTGACGTAGGTTGTTCTAGGATCACTTCTTGATCATAGTTTCTCGATCGTGCTTTGCCTTCTCTTCTCGCTCTCATTTGCGTATGTTAGCCACCATTTATGCCAGTCGCTTGCTGCAGCTCCACCTCATACCTTTTACCCTTCCCATAAGCTTAAATAGTCTTGATCGCGAGGGTGTGAGATTGCTGAGTCCCCATGACTCACAGATACTTCCAAAACCAGCTTGCAGGTGCCGATGAGTCCGCGCAGATGACGCAACCAAGCTCGGGAGGAGCTCGATGAAGATCTTGTCCTTGGTGTTGTTTCGTTCTAGTCGATCAGTAGTGGAGCCTAGTTGGGGTCGATCGGGGATCTGTGTAGCATTTGGGGTAGTGTTCTTTTATTTTACCTCCGTAGTCGGGCCTTGATTGTATTTGGATGATGTAATGCTTTATTCATGTAATTGTGTGAAGTGGCGAGTGTAAGCCAACTATGTATCTTTGTCCCTTATATATTACATGGGTTGTCTGAAGATTACCTCACTTGCGACATTGCTTTCAATGCGGTTATGCCTCTAAGTCGTGCTTCGACACGTGGGAGATATAGCCGCATCGAGGGCGTCACACATTCATATAGAGTCATACTTTGTTCTAGTATCGAGTTGTAATCATTGAGTTGTAAATAAATAGAAGTGTGACGATCATCATTCATAGAGTATTGTCCCCCAAAAAAGTCCAAATAAAAAAGGCCCAAAAAAGGGGCAATACCACTATCCTTTTTTTCACACTTGTGCTTCAAAGTAGCACCATGATCTTCATGATAGAGAGTCTCCTATGTTATCACTTTCATATACTAGTGGGAATTTTTCATTATAGAACTTGGCTTGTATATTCCAACGATGGGCTTCCACAAAATGCCCTAGGTCTTCGTGAGCAAGCAAGTTGGATGCACACCCACTTAATTTCTTTTTGTTGAGCTTTCGTATACTTATAGCTCTAGTGCATCCGTTGCATGGCAATCCCTACTCACTCACATCGATATCTATTGATGGGCATCTCCATAGCCCGTTGATACGCCTAGTTATTGTGAGACTATCTTCTCTCTTTTTGTCTTCTCCACAACCACCATTCTATTCCACCTATAGTGCTATGTCCATGGCTCACGCTCATGTATTGCGTGAAGATTGAAAAAGTTTGAGAACACCAAAAGTATGAAACAATTGCTTGGCTTGTCATCGGGGTTGTGCATGATTTGAATACTTTGTGTGGTGAAGATGGAGCATAGCCAGACTATATGATTTTGTAGGGATAACTTTCTTTGGCCATGTTATTTTGAAGAGACATAATTGCTTAGTTAGTATGCTTGAAGTATTATTATTTCTATGTCAATATTAAACTTTTGTCTTGAATCTTTCGGATCTGAATATTCTTACCACAATTAAGAGAATTACATTGAAATTATTCCAAGTAGCATTCCACATCAAAAATTCTGTTTTTATCATTTACCCACTCGAGGACGAGTAGGAATTAAGCTTGTGGATGCTTGATACGTCTCCAACGTATCTATAATTTTTTATTGTTCCATGCTATATTATATCCTGTTTTGGACATTATTGGGCTTTATTATACACTTCTATATTATTTTTGGGACTAACCTATTAACCGGAGGCCCAGCCCAGAATTGTTGTTTTTTGCCTATTTTAGGGTTTCACAGAAAAAGAATACCAAACGGAGTCCAAACGGAATGGAACCTTCGGGAACATGATTTTGGAACGAACATGATCCAGAGGACTTGGACCCTACGTCAAGCAATCAACCAGGAAGGCACGAGGTAGGGGGCGCGCCCTCCACCCTCGTGGGGCCCATGTTGCTCCACCGACGTACTCCTTCCTCCTATATATACCTACGTATCCCCAAACAACCAGATACGGAGCCAAAACCCTAATTCCACCACCGTAACTTTTTGTATCCACGAGATCCCATCTTGGGGCCTCTTCCGGAGCACCACCGGAGGGGGTATCGATCATGAAGGGCTTCTACATCAACACCATAGCCTCTCCGATGAAGTGTGAGTAGTTTACTTCAGACCTACGGGTCCATAGTTATTAGCTAGATGGCTTCTTCTCTCTTTTTGGATCTCAATACAAAGTTCTCCCCCTCTCTTGTGGAGATATATTCGATGTAATCTTCTTTTGCGGTGTGTTTGTTGAGACCGATGAATTGTGGGTTTATGATCAAGTTTATCTATGAACAATATTTGAATCTTCTCTGAATTCTTTTATGTATGATTGGTTATATTTGCAAGTCTCTTCGAATTATCAGTTTGTTTTGGCCTACTAGATAGATCTTTCTTGCAATGGGAGAAGTGCTTAGCTTTGGGTTCAATCTTGCGGTGTCCTTTCCCAGTGACAATAGGGGCAACAAGGCACGTATTGTATTGTTGCCATTGAGGATAACAAGATGGGGTTTATATCATATTGCATGAGTTTATCCCTCTACATCATGTCATCTTGCTTAAAGCATTACTCTATTCTCTTGAACTTAATACTCTAGATGCATGCTGGATAGCAGTCAATGTGTGGAGTAATAGTAGTAGATGCAGGCAGGAGTCGGTCTACTTGTCTCGGATGTGATGCCTATATACATGATCATACCTAGATATTCTCATAACTATGCTCAATTCTGTCAATTGCTCAACAGTAATTTGTTCACCCACCGTAATACTTATGCTCTTGAGAGAAGCCTCTAGTGAAACCTATGGCCCCTGGGTCTATTTTCCATCATATTAATCTTCCAATACTTAGTTATTTCCTTTGCCATTTATTTTACTTGCATCTTTATTTCTCTTTATCATAAAAATACCAAAAATATTATCTTATCATATATATCAGGTCTCACTCTCTTAGGTGATCGTGAAGGGATTGACAACCCCTTTATCGCATTGGTTGCGAGGAGTTTATTTGTTTGTAGGTGTGAGGGACTCGTCCGTGGCCTCCTACTGGATTGATACCTTGGTTCTCAAAAACTGAGGGAAATACTTACGCTGCTCTACTACATCACCCTTTCCTCTTCAAGGGAAAACAAACGTAGTGCTCAAGAGGTAGCACGGCCGCACGCGTGGATGAGGTCGCGATGGCTGCCATTTGTGCCGACCCCCAGATGTTGGAGGAGCACCTTTCCATTTGCTAGCTACGCCACTTAAGCATGCTCGATTTACCCATAGTGTGTGTTGCTCGTGCCTTTCCTTAACAAATTCTAGTGAATTGTGCTATCTAATTTTACCATGCAATCTGTTGCTCTAGTGTATATGTTCTATATGTCGTGCAGTGTGGTGCTCACTTATTAACTGTTTGGTTAATTAGTTGTCGTCTTCAGTTAACTGTTTGGTTCAATTCTGCAAATATGATGTTCAATTCTTCAGAGTGCAATTTTGTATTGTCTTCCATGTGAGAAATAAATCGAATTTATCTTTACAAAATACATGAGAAACGAATACAATTGCTATATTTCCAAGTTCTCAAGCATGCTTGGTTTGGTTATACATTGTGTAATGTGGTACTCAGATAACGTTTGGTTCATTTGTGTTGTGGTGTTTAGTTAACTGTTTGGTTCAATTATGCAGTGTGATGTTCAATAGTTGTGGGTGCATTCTGCTATTGTATACCATGTGAGAAGTAAATCGAATTTGTATGTACTAAATACGTGAGAAACAAATACAATTGCTATATTTCCAAGTTGTTAAGCATGCTTGGTTTGGTTAACTGTCTGATCTTCTATTAGGAGTATGTTATATTGTGCAATGTGGTGCTCAGTTAACGTGTGGTTCATTTGTTATGGTGTTTAGTTAACTGTTTGGTTCAATTCTGCAATGTGATGTTCAATTGTTGTGGGTGCATTCTGTTATTGTATACCATGTGAGGGATAAATTGAATTTGGTTGTAGTAAATACATGAGAAACAAATACAGTTGCTATATTTCCAAGTTGTTAAGCATGCTTGGTTTGGTTAACCGTCTGATCTTTTATTAGGAGTATGTTATATTATGCAATGTGGTGCTCAGTTAATGTTTGGTTCATTTGTTGTGGTGTTTAGTTAACTATTTGGTTCAATTCTACAATGCGATGTTCAATTGTTGTGGGTGCATTCTGTTATTGTATACCATGTGAGGAATAAATTGAATTGTTGGTTGTAGTAAATACATGAGAAACAAATACAGTTGCTATATTTCCAAGTTGTTAAGCATGCTTGGTTTGGTTAACTGTCTGATCTTCTATTAGGAGTATGTTATATTGTGCAATGTGGTGCTCAGTTAATGTTTGGTTCATTTGTTGTGGTGTTTACTTAACTGCTTGGTTCAATTCTGCAATGCGATGTCCAATTGTCGTGGGTAGAATTTTGTATTGTTGTGCATGTGAGGAATAAATCGAATTTGGCCGCACTTAATACATGAGAAACATATACAAGTTGTATATTTCCTAGTTCTTAATCATGCTTGGTTTGGATAAATGGGTTCTCCATGTCGCTTGAATTAATCTGATGAATCTGCAATGTGCTTATTTTTCATCAACATATTTTACTGATAGCATACGAACTCTTAGTTAACCTGATGACTAACTACCTTATATGTGTTGCAGGGAAACAATGGGAAGCACTGAGCTTTACAATCGAGGTTAGCACATGCATGGTCAGTTGTCTAATAGCACATTATTGTGCAATTGCAGGAACCATTCTATTATTTAGGTTTTTAACAATTTGGTCTTGCACATGTAGGTCCTGATGTCAGAGGTTTTGACCCACTGTTCGACCCTTTTTGCATATGGGGAAATGAGTTGTCCATGAATATCAATCAAGTCAAGAAATTTAGAAAGATTGTTAGGATAAAGAAATTAGCGACAAAAAACAACAAGATCTTTGTCTGCACAATGAAAAAGACATTAGTTCACTACAAGATGGTACTAACTATTATACCTTGCATTTTTTTATTCCTTTGCCCCATTTCCAATATAGAGAAGATATTTATGGACATCCTTGTTTTCAGGCCTTTCCAAAGCAGTTCACTAATGATTACCTCTCAAACCACCTCTATGGTCAGGAGGCGAGGAAGGTTTTCATACAACACCCACGGTTCAATATTGAAGTGTTCCTGAAGAGGACGAAGGACGGACGGTCAATCATCCACAGACACTGGCCTAAAGTTGCAAAGACCTTCAACATGAATGAAGGCTCAGTATCCGCCTTCCGCTTCAGCAGTTTCCCAGATGAGATGCATCTGTCTGTATACCATCTATGATGCAAATTCCGAAAGGTTCTACATGTTGCATGTGAAACTTAGTGCTGGTGCAGTTGTGTAATGGGGTAGCTGAGTGCTGAAGCTATATCATGTTGTACACTAATGTATTTCAATTATGAAATCCTGCTTCCTTAATATGGAAATGAAATATATTATGT